>NC_069145.1:63077691-63153056 GCF_943734635.1 Anopheles cruzii
TATTTCATCATCACATGCCAACGTGCGTTGTTGCGCCAAAATTAGGCAGCGCGAAGCGAGCACTGAGCGCTCCTGCGCGTCGTCCGTCGTCCTGTGGGCTTTTCCGGATGGAACCCGACCAAGAAAAAACTCGCACAACTCGCGAGTGCGAATCCGATCCCCATCCATCTTTATTCTACGGATGCCTACGGAACAAAAAACACGGAACGGGCAACATAAAATCATCACACAGTCAAAATGCAGCTGCTCGGTGCGGCGCAGGTGCTTGGTGAGTGAACTGCCCCATCCGACCGACCGACCAACCGACGACGGCATTCGGGGCGGTGGCTGCAACCACACACCCGGAATGGATTTTTCCATCAGCTCAATCCCACCGGGACATAGCCGTGGGTCGAAAAAATTAACAAACAATCCCCGAAAATTCGCCCAACCCGCCCGACATCGTCATGTCGGGCCAAATCGTGGACGACGAGACGCCCAAAAAAAAAACAGCAGGACACTCGGACACACTGGTGACAACACGGGACACTCGCACTCGCAACATTTAAGCTGCACATCCCTGCAATGGCCGCGCGCGATGCGTCCCATCACGGAAAATCGCGTTCCCCGGTCGCGTTTTGTTTTTGATTATTTTTCAATACACACTCGGCACAAACATCCGGGGCCCGGAACTGCACCGGAACTGCCGTGCCACCGGGTGACAGTGATGCTAGGCGACGTCCGAAAACGCGGATGTCCCGAAAAAAGCGCTCACTGCGTAATTATTTTTTCGTCATTTTTAATTAACTCTAGCATCGGGTCAGCAGCGGCGGCGGCACCGGAGGCCCCTTCTGGGGGGGAACACCGAACGGCTGGCCGCCGCGGCGAACAGAAGGGGCCAAACAAAAAATCCTCCTTCGGATTACAGTTGAAAAATTTATGGATTAAGGCTTTTTTCGGCTTTCAGCTCCGGCCACGGGTTTGTTCCGAAAAAGTGGTCCCCCGGCGTGAGGTAGAGGAGCCGGCGGGGTTGGGCGAAAGACTTTGGCGCAATTTGTCCCAGCAGCGCTGGGGCTTCCACGGGGGTGTCTCGGTGAATATGAATTATGGTCACGTTGACAGAGCCGATGTGCGAGCCGAACGGCAAGCTCCGCGCGTCGGTGTCACATCGGCCCCTTGGTTTTCCACTTCCGGCTTCCAGCGTGGGGTGCCATTTCGATAAATTACTTTTCGAAAATGCTGTCGGAACATGGTGCTGGAGAAGAAGCTCATAATTTGTGGCCGAACGAAGGACTTTGCGATGCTCCTTTCGTTTCATAACTTTTATCAATCAAAACGAAACATTATTTAATCCTTAACTGAACCCTATCATAATCGCAAAATGCAAGTTTGTTTGCTTAAAAATCCGAGGCCCCGACAATTCGTGGAGTCTGTTCCTTCCAAATGAACCCATCAACGTCCTTCGAATAAAATGCGGTACGGCGTTCCGAAACCCCAGCACCACTAGAGGACGGCTTCCAAACACAGATAGCATCCGATAATAATTGATTGCAATGGCCGTTCAATGCGCCGGCGCATAATCGACAGCCATGATTGCTGTTTGGGGTAAGACAACTTAACGACTATGCTGTTGGCCACCAAGCATTGCCAACATTGTTGCGTGGTTCTTTAATAATAAAGTTTTGTTTTGCCTGTAAAATGTGACACACAAATGGTACAGGCAAACAATTAATTTAAACCTCTCAATTTGTTTTCTAGTAAATGAACCAAAATGTCATATTTGTTTTGTTCGAAAGATTTACATAAATTTGATCTGTTTTATGGTTTACAGTCGCAAAGTATTTTGAGCTCGCTTTTAGGCCAATTAATTTGGTATAATTAATCTAATGCTACGATTGAACTGATTTTCGACAGCATCCTGCACCTCGAATAATAGCACGTCATCAGGTTACGTCTTCGTTATCTATGCTCAGTTCCCGATGCACACTTACCGTCGGCTTTTCCTCTCGGCGTCACCACCTTGAAAGCACTTGTCATCGACGCACCGTGGCCGGTTCCGTTCGAACCCGGGTTGCTGGCCGGCGATAGGAGCAGATTTGGGCTCGCGGGTCCCGAGAGGATGGCCCGGTTGCCGGCACTGGCCGCGTTTTCGTCGTTCATTCCCACCGACGGCGCCGTCGGGCCGACGGTGCCTTCTTTATTGTTCAGCACAATCATACTGTTGTTGTTGTTGTGGTTGGTGTTGCCGGTCGCACTCACATTCAGCTTAATGTTCACCATCGTGACACTAAAATCCAGGGGCAACTGTGGGGTCACGGTTGGCCTCGCGGGAACTTCACTTACTTCCATCATTTGGAGGGCAGTTTGCGAATTTCTTCTACTTCAACCAAACAATCTTGACGACGCTCGATACACTCTTCTACGGAAGGACTTCACGGAGCAAGAAACCAACCATTCCTTGATTGCAAGCGGAAGGTTCCGTTCAGAATCTGTCCAAATCTCACTATCAGCAGATGCACCATAAATGTTTAACTTGAGTTGAATTCATCTCTCGGTTCTGCTGTCGGCAAAATCTTGCATCGCGATTCACAACTGTTCGTAACTAACAACACCGAACGTGTTCGGGGTACACTCCCGCAGATGGGCGCCGTGTCCTCGGCGAAGTTCAACGTGTGACTGCTCCAACTGCTTTCCATCCGTCAAGGCTCGAGCTTCCGTATCCTCCGCCAGCACACAAGGTGGAGCACTGTGTCTCTTTGTTGCTCCCGGTGTGTCCTTCTCACTTTCTCGAACCGGACCAACGGCAGACCCGCGGGGGTCTCTCTCTAAATCATTCGAACCACGCGGCGAGCACTCCTTCAGCGAGCACTTTTATCACTGACACGTTTATTGTTGTGGCCAAAGCGTGCTATGAAATCTTCGATAATTGCATACCATGCTCTCGTCCGACCACCGCGTCGTCGTTACTGGGCAGGTCACGCCGTTTTCCACCCGTGCCGAGCATGAACCGTGAACCTCGCGGTTCGAAACTCTGTCAAACACTGAATCCGAAAACACTGATAAGGCCCTTCGAAAGGGTGCTCTCGAAGCAACAGATTTCAAACCGCGAGACCACGCCCCTAGCGGGCCGCATTATTTCCCCCATTTTATTTCTCTCCAGTCCATTCATTTGCCCCTAGGAGGTGGAGTCTGCTCTGTCTATTGGCCAAACGCGCAAAACCAATACATGCGACGCAAACCAAACGCATGAACCAAACGGATGAATTCTTCTCTTGAAGCAGAAAAGTTCGCTTTGGCGGAGGAAGGAAAAACAAAGGATACGGTCGCTTTCACCAACACACCGGTACACCAACGCACATGATGATGACGGTTACTGACGGTTTCTGAGAGAGGACGCACACGACCAAGCGGCGAGTCCTTTGGCGAGAGAGAAACACCAAAGGACGACACGCCACAGGGTGGTTGTGAAAGGATCGACAGCAAACTTTCGAATTTATATATTCTAAATCACGGCAACGACAACTTTGTTTCAATTTAAATGAGGAATAACGATATGTTCGCGCTATAATATAGAAAAATTAAAGGCAATACAAGTGAGCGTGTACTTGAAGTCATACTAGGTCGATGCGTCGAGAATCGGGATTTTTTACTACACAAAAAACGTTTGTAAAATTTTAATGCGATTTTCTTTTTTATTCAAAGTATGTGCCATCGCTAGCTATACATTTCTCCTATCTCTCTGCTAAATCATGGATTCCCAGACGAAAGAATTCTTCGACTTTTTAAGTAAACTAATTAGTCATCCCTTTCGACTTCCTCGTAGAAAAACGAAGAGCTGCTCAGCCAATACGTGTCCCATCGATGAAAATGAATGATATTCGGAAAGAACCAAGTCTGGTGAATAACGCGGGGAGGGATAGCAACTCCCATCCAAGTGATTTGATAGTATCCTGAAACAGTTTTGTTTTTTGGGGCGCCTGGTGCTTGATTCCACGGGCCACCAGGCGCTCCATTGAAAACTAGAATTGCATTTTTGGTCGTTTTTCGATCAATGCATGGTTCAAATTGATCATTTGTTGTCAGTAGCGATCGGAATTAACGTTTCATCAGGTTTTAGGAGCTTGTGAAACACCACACCTTTCTGTCCCATCAGAAAGTCCGTTTTTTGAGTCCTTCGACGCTTTTTTTAAGTCAAAATCGCCATTTTGAAATTTTTTAAACCACTTAAAGCACTGCGATCTTCCAAACACAAGTCCCGACAAGACCGACACACCGACGCACATGATGATGATGGTTACTGACGGTTTCTGAGAGAGGACGCACACGACCAAACGGCGAGTCCTTTGGCGAGAGAGAAACACCAAAGGAGGACACGCCACAGGGTGATTGTGAAAGGATCGACAGCAAAATTTCGAATTTATATATTCCAAGTCACGCCAACAACATAACTTTGTTTCAATTTAAATTAGGAATAACGATATGTTCGCGCTAGAGTATAGAAAAATTAAAGGCAATCCAAGTGAGCGAGTACTTGAAGTCGTAAAGTCGAATTCCTTCGGTATGTTCATAAAACCCCAACGACTATCAGTTCCGTTTATCAAGCTGGTAGTTTACAACGTCTGATCAGCTCGGTTCAGGTGGTTCCATCCGAGCCCGGTAATCTATGTTACCTATTGACGTACCGTGGCCATGGCCACCCGTTATGCCCCGCACACATACATTAGATAATGTTTACGGCATGACGAGAGAACTTTTTCTCCCTCGGAGGGCGATCAAACACCGCGTTTTTAAATCAAATGACCGTCATTAAAGCGGCAATCATGGACAGTGCCCGAAAGCTGACCAGAAACTGATTTGATAAAGCGCGATACGCGAACCGAGGCCGGTGTTTACGGAAAAGCAAACCCTTCGCCGCTGGGTGGCCCCTCAAAAAAACATTCGCCCAAAACACCTATATTGGCCGCAATCTGGTACTTCGCGGCGATCGACACAATTCAAGAAGCAATGGCTCCCTGATAAGCTGCGGGTCTTTCCCGGCAGTCCCCGGGACGATAGCGGATTGGTGTTCTTCTTGTCTCGCTTTTTTTTTATTACACAACCAATATGTTGTCAAATCACGATGAGCGCCATGAGTCAATGATTTGTCAGCGATCCCCCGGCCGCGATAGTACTCGAACGGTAGATAAACAGTACCCGGCAAGTCGTTTAAAGGACAACGTATTATCCCGCGTCAGAAATGTGCTGAGCAACCCATTTCCTGGCGTTTTATTGCAGATATCGGTGGGAATGATAGACACTGTTCAACCGTAGTCTAAATATGTATTGAAGCACGTTCAGCTATTAGAGCGAGATTCCTTAGATTTGAGCCCATCTCGTTTTTTTTCTTATCTCAAAAAGTACGCACTGCGCCGTATGTGTTAATTCTATTACTTAATCGGCTATCTATCGGCTAAAAGTACTTTGACGAAGAAGATGAAAGAGCAAAATTATGAATCATGCAAAACTATGCAACTGCAGTGGCATTTCCTCCACAGCACAAGCATCTTACTTCGGGTATTTTTGATTTTTTTGTATTGCTGGTTATGTTAATTATTGTTGCTGTTCTATTTGGGTTCGTTTTTGCTGTTGGGCTATTGCAGCAATCCATTCTCTGTTGTTGACGTAAAGTGGTCGCATCAACAACAACAACATAGGCAACATAGAGGATAGGTGATAGTGAGGTTGCCCTCTCCGGATGTGGTGAGCTTGCCCTCGAAAAAGAACTGGAAACTTACTCTTATGGTGTGTGACGACAGACTTTGACTTTGAGTCAGTGAATCTTCGAAGGCGCTGAACTTCACTGATCGACTGGAACATACTTTAAGACCGGCCTACCTTTTAGGCTTCAGGTAAGCATCCACCACGAAGTTTTTAGACCAAAGTCTAGAGTTTCTTAGAACGAAGATTCCACATACTGGCAGACAGCTGTACCAAGGCCGCAATGAGACTTGCAGAGAGATCGAGTAGTGGAACCTTCTATCCTCGCCTACGTCCAAGTCCAAGGGGAGATATTCAGTGCCGTCTAGAAACAGCACCCCTTTCGAAGTGCCTATGTTGGCCAATAGCTCAGCCTTATCGCTACCCATGATGTCACAGTGAGATGGTATTCAGTTTAACGACACACGAATGGCCTTTTCAAACATAGATTCATGGAGCTTCATAATCCTTCTGGTAAAGAACGGCATCGTGGATAGCCGCAAAGATAAAGAAGTGGTCAGGCGGTCTGGCGCTTATTACCATGGGTGCGTTAGAGAAGGCATCATAGGATAAGGTTGCTCGAGTTTAGCTGCGATTGCTACAAGTCTACTAGACGATGCCTTGTAGTGATCTTCACTTCAATCGACGAAGTGGTTACTGCCGAGAAGCTCCTGGGTAACCTTTCCATATGTTGCAAAAATTATTCAAGATTCGGACAAGGGCTTCTGACAACTGTCCTCCCCACTCGTATCCATTCAAGTCTGCACCCGATTATAAGAACTGAAGGCATCACCGCAATCAGGTTTTTACTATCCTTGTATGATTATTTACGTCACGCTGCTTTCGGGTCAGATGTGTACTATGAGCGGATCACTGTGAGAAACTACATTTGAGGATAGATCTTACTTGCTTGGAGTTTGTTGATTAGGCGATGATCGGGATATTTAGTTATCCTGGGTATGTCGCGATCTAAGGTTGAAACTGACGGAACGGAACGGAACGGAACGGAATGGAACACCTTGAAATGCGGTTTAACATGTCGTCTCGCCACAAATGCAACAGGTGGTCTTGACACCGTTTCATATCACCACGTCATTGATCTCACTTTTAGATGATCACCGAACGGTACTCACTAAACTCAGCTAAAACTTAGCACAAAACAGAAGCTATCAAGGGCAATACAGGAATGTGTTTCACACCACACAACTCAATTTGCACTTAATAGTATTAGTCTTGGTTTTTGCCTAAATGTTAACCACCATCACTTAGAGAATGAGCGTAAATCTGAACCCTTTTTCTGATTAACTTCGGTTACCTTTGTTTCAGTAGTGTTGAGAAATGTGATCACAACAAAAACTCGTTGGAATGCCGGCGACACACATTCAAAGTCTGATCCACGGTCCTGTTCCTCTCCGAGTGATTACCTTCAAGCCAGCGCGCTCCACGTTAATCGAATATTTTCATATTCTAGATCTAATTTAATTGTTTTGCAATCGATTTTGCTTCTGATACAACCACTCGACCAGATCCGAACAGTCCGTCAATGGTCCATCGATCAATCTAGTCTCGCGAACGGAGATCGATCCGAGACCGTTTTCGTTTGGCGACAACCGCATGTGGTATAATCTCGAGCAAAAATCCGCACACAATCGGCATCCGACGTTGCCGACTTTGGTGCCGCCGGATTTGGCAAATGTTGTGCGAAATTCGGTTGCGCTATATTAAATTTCAAACCAATCAATCACTCAACGGCTGCCAGCGTGAAGCGAAAACGCTGGTATGTCGGTCGATTATTTGCTGCCCGTTTTTGTTTGACGCCTTGTCGCCGTTCGCGACCACATGTGTCGCCCACATGTGTGTTGGTGGGGGACACGAAAGAAAGTGTTGGACAACAACATTATGCTGCCGCGCCGCATAAGACTCTCGCGGGCAGCAAAGGCACCGCGCGATAATCGCCGGCCAACAAGTGTACTCCGTGAGGCAGGCGAATCTCGACCATCCTTTGCTGGGGGATCAGCACCGAGAGCGGTAGCATATTTGTACCGTGTAATTTGCCACCACGGACGCGATTTAATCCTTTATCTATTCGTTTGCATCGCGTGGAACCGCAGCTGCTGCGGCACACGCCCATCCCGGCCTTCGTCCCGGCCTAATTTTGATCTATTCTTTTCGACAGACTGCGGAATGGGTTGTCATGCCGATAATAGGCCGGGCCGAAAAGGGTGTGCTGAAATCCGATTGAACGCAGGGCAGGGATTCGATTTGTGCCGGTTGCGGGTTACCCGCTTGAATTATGTTTACTTTAAATCGCGCTGCTAATTATAGACCGGGGCGCATGCAAACATGTTGCAGGAAGCCTGTTGCTGTCGGGACAGCCTCGGTTATTACCGCGGGCCCGAACCATATGCCCGAACCGTGTCATGCCGGAGCATGTTTATTTGTCCCGCATCGAAAGGAATCGAGTCGTAAACTCAGCAAGACCAGACCAGCAAGACCGGGCCGGGATCTTTGGGCGGCCATCCATCGGTGTCTTATTAGCGTCGTCGTGATGTCTTGTTTACTTTTTATTGGGTATTCATTTAAAAAGGCATAACTCATTAATTAGATGTGACCAAATATTGTCGTAAAATGTCGACGGGGTGGTCATCGAGAGTAATCCGCTTTCCGGGAGTCAGGGTTTCCCAATTAGGCAGCCCGGGATATGCGCGCCCGGAACCGTACCGTCCCGTGCCGGTCCCGATCAATTGATAAGTCACCGAGTGGCAGAGGGCAGCAAATAGATTAACCGTTGACCAACCCGCGTCCAACCGGAACCCGAGTGATCCGGCGTACGAATCGGAACCAATCGATGCGACGCTGGCCTCTCCTGCGTGACACGTGACCGTCCTGCTTTTTTACGACTTTTTTATGTACATACATGTCCCACGTCCTGTGGCACGCGGACTCGAGTGCGGTGATGAAGCGAGTCTTCCCGTCGACCGTATGGGGGCTCCGGGCGTAAAGTCTCACGCCTAAAGTGGCCTCGGCAGAAAGGACCGATCGATCACGAGACGTGAAAACAGCGCCACGCGGGCACTACAATTTAACACTCATTTGTTTGCCCACGACAAGGCTTGTTGCGCGATGGTTACATAAATCATGGGACATTACCGTGGTGTGCGCGTGTATGTGCGGCGCTGATTACCGGCCCGTGAGCGTGGCCAACAAGTAAATGTGGTAAAATAGTAGTAGTTGTTTGAAATTTTCGGTATAACTAAAATTGAGGCGCGTTGTTTGCGAATTGTGGATGGTAAATGTAAATGGTTAAAATTCGAAATATGGCGTGTGTATGTTGGCAAGTGAGGAGTACACATTGGTCCAGTCCACAGACACGAGAAGCAGAAAGAGCACGTTAATTTTGGTTTTGAAAGGTTATTTGTAAACTTTGCACCCGATAAAAATCAATCAACCAATTACTGTGTCAACTACGTAGCTACATCCCTATTAACTATGTTATTTTCTTTATGTTTACCAGCAAAGATTCAAACCATAATTTTGCATAGGCAGGATTTTGTATATCCTGCATAGGCAGGTCGCCACGCCTCATTTTATTCTCATTTATCGATTATCCGGCGTTTCAGAGGATCGGACTTCCTGGTGACGTATCCGATCGGTTTCCATTCTCGCTTTCCGTTGTATACATGGAAAACCTCGCGCCAGCTGAATTTGGTCAAATTGCATGAACACTATCAGAATTTTCGTGAAATTGGCCTAAATTTTGTATGGGAGCCTTTTTTTGTAAAGTGGGGAGGTGTTTTAAACATTCAACGTAACATTTTCCCTTCTCAAAAACTTCTACCTACACAATTTGATTCAATTTGGTCGAAAACAAACCGAATTTAATTTAATTTTATGTTACGTTTGTATGGAAGCTCTTCTCCCCGAAGGTGTGGAAGGGTCGAACTGTCCTGTATTAACTGTCCTGTGTCAGGAAAAACCGCTATGCAAAATAGCAGCATAGCAAAAAAAAACTCAACCATACAACAACAACGAAACATTATCTACCCAATACCGGTTTTGTTTATGTTTGATCATTTCGAATGAAAAACAATAGTGGAGAAGCATTATTACTGTTTGCCTATGAATAAATAACATTGTTAAAGCTTTTTAAAATATATTCGAAGAGGCTTCTTTTAATATCGCTTATTCTTATAGGCGATCATAGTTCTTAAACTCTACGATGAATCCTTGTTGGTTGGCTTAAATTGGCTATTGGACTATGAGTACTTGCATAGCCGTTGTACCTCTTACGAAGTTAGGGTTCCTGTTATTACTGTGCTCTGTTAACTGTAACCAACGTAGTAAAATTTAGTGGTTTGTACTAGCATTTTAAATTTATCACAAGATAACAAGTGTAATCCCATTCAAAAAACATCAGAAACTGGAATCATTCCGAGTTAAATGGATGTATGTCCGACGTTCACTTTAACAAAGGATACAGCCAGAGGAGCATTCTTATCAAATCAGATGAGCAGTAGAGTTGTGTCGTAGAGATGAAGGGCAACACTAAGAAACACCAAAGTGCAACGCACTCGGACCCATCTCAGCCCCAGTCCGGGGAGTCCGATAACGGCCGACTGCATTATCGTCCACAATCGATCGACAGAGAAAATTAAATTGAATAATTTCACATGATTGCCGAGCCAAGAAATCATCGCGCCCAGCTTTCTAAATTGATTAATTAAAACCGCCTCACCGCGTACCGAGTGACACCGTCCCACAATGGCGTATTTGCTCTTGGGTGGATGGCCACTGAACCGAAGCCATCGACAACCCGTCCGACGGCGATGGCCCAAAGGCCAACGAAATGGGATCCAGACGCTCAACACCCAGCGGAGGGATTCACAAGTTCACAGCTAATCTCGATGAGATTTTCCATGACGCCAAGGACAGTGCACCATCAAACGACAAACGGCACATAAACCACTTGCACAGTTTCGCCCATCATAACGCAACATAAAGTCGTCCCCGCGCCGGTCTATGCAGCCCGCCTGCCAGCCAACCCGGCGGTCCGGAATCTAGGGAGACCAATTAAGACAGATAGGATGATGATACGTTGTTCACATGACGTGCTTTTTTCCTGTTTTTTACTTTGTTCTCAATCGCGCCGATGCTTTGTTTCATCGCTGCCCTCATTTGTTGGTGCTCCCCTGGCTTCTTGTGGTGCTGCTGGTGGTCGTGGTGGTGGTGACCCTCCGCAGACATGGCCCTCCGGTGCACCACTCCGGCGCGGAGGGAACATCTTGATTTTCTCGCACTCGCAGCTATCAGTCTGGGTCTGGGGCGCGATGGTCCGGGTGCGATGTTCACCATTTAATCAGGGTGTTATAAAATAACATTTACAGAAAATTTCTTTTTAATTCGAATTTACTGCCTCGTCATGTGGAGCGATGCGGGCTCCAGTCGGGAATGGGCCCCTCGCGAGGTGGTGGTGGGCTTGCCGAAGGGCACGCGGCATGTTTCCTGCATGATGGTTGCAACTGCAGTTCCGATGCAATGCATTCGGTCTTGGCGTGGGTCACGGGCGGGTGCAGGTAGCGCCCAGGCCGGAGTCAATTGTCGTTTCTTTGTGGGCGTGGACATTAAAAATGCCTATTAAATGTTTTAATAACTATTAGTAACATATTTTGTTTTTAAAAAAACAAATGCCCAACAACTCTTTCAAATTTTGACCCAATTTGAATGGAATAAAAATTTCAACAGTTTGTATCACTTCTCACTTTAACACAGCCCGTGTCGGGAGTTCATCTAATGTTAGTCCTGAAATTTAACAAAGGTTAACCTCACTCGAGTGATGTGGTTTAAAAAAGGTACATTCCCAAACCGAATCGCTGGCCGAACTGAGCACAGCACAATCCCTGTGACCCGCGCACGAAGTCGCTCCATAAACCGGGCGCCCTCGCGACCAACATAATCAATCTTTATTAATTGATCGTGAATTAAGTGTAACTAAAATCGACCCGAACTGGAGCCGAAAAGGGACCAGGCAACCCGCACCAACCGAACCAGTGCTCCAGAATGGCGACCGGAGGGAAAAAGGACGATTGCGGCCTCACGAGAAATTAGCTTCGTCCAACTCGATTAAACCGATCACGCAACCGTAGTCGGCGGCACTGCTGGCCACTGCTGGCCACCACCAAACCGTGGGTGTGTGTGGGTGGGATGTAGCTCTGTCCCTGTCGTTCCCCCACACAATCTTCACATCTCGTCGGAGGCTAGGGCCACTTAAAACTCATCAGAATCCGTTTGCGAGTTTTTGGTCATTGATCAATCTGTTGTGTTGATTTATTTTCTGAGGGTTTTCGAACGACTTTTCCGGGCGTTGGCCACTGCACGTTGCATGCGTTCGTCCAATTTACCTTTACGGCCCCTTCTCGGAAGCTAGGAAGCGGCTTCGTCAAGCGGGATTCGGGGGAGTCCGGGGGTGCGCTCCCACGAGTCTCGCGAAGCGAATATAAATCGTGGATCCATTAGCGCGATGCCAAAGATCACTGGCTTCAATCTAAATTTCAATTAGTCACTCGCAACTAGTAAGATTACAAACAGCGAGACGTGTCGTAATGTGACTCCCTCGCCCGGCGCGATGACTCAAGCCGAGCCGAGAGCTCGCCGTGCTTGTGACACTGATGTGTCGATGATATCATCGGACCGCCGTTCATTGACGAGCCCCGAGGCTCACGAGAGACGAGCTCCACTGTCTCACGGCCACGGCATCGGTGGCCAGAAAACATGTGTTACTTTCGGCTGCAACCGGCACCGAAAGTGACTCCCGGAATCGGAACGGAACCTCGCGAAGTAAATCTCAATTGGTCGTCAGCGCAGTTGTCGGAAAAAACAGGGGTTCTCATGGCCTCTGGGTGCGGATGTTGCACGGATCGGTTTCACTCGCTGGCCCGCGGACCCGGGACCGCCGAACCAAACTCGGTCGAGCTTTATTTGACGCATCCGAAGTGAAAACAATTAAAACAACCAATTAATCAATTTAGCAAATGAATCAAAATTAGTCGCCTGAATGAATCAGTGGAGCTGGTCGCCATCGCTCCACTGCCAGGGTGCCCCAGGAGACATCACAATCCGGCCGGTCGGGCGACACCCGACCTAACGCCGCCGCCAGCACCAACACACCGAGAGCATTAATCAGGGGGCATCATAAGTTTCGCTCCCCAGCATCGCGGATGGAACAGGGTTGCTCGACGACAACAACACCAAACAAAGTGCAATTTGCAGCGAATGGTTGTCGGGCTGGCTGCACCGGACCAACTTTCTCACGCCCAGCAACTCTGTGCCGTTGCGTGGCGGTAACGGATCGAATCACAATTTGTTGACGGTTGGTCATGTTCCACGTTTCACGTTTTTGCTGAGCGCGCAGCCTCACGAGTTCGTCCTGTATTCTCCCCGAGAGCGTTGATGGACGTGTTGATGATGGCGTAACGAAGAAAAACGTTTCAATTGTGCAAAACGGAACGGATGAACGGAAGGTTTAGGAGTAAAGGGTTCAACAAAGTGCGTGAGGGAGTGGGAAATACGAGTGTCAATAGTTTGTGTCTTTTTCGTGTAATAATTGTTTTCCATGGATTAAAATGGTAAACCACTTGTTATTTTGGTGCTCAGGGGTACTTTTAAGGTTTTTTAATTAGGGCTTTTTTTCTTTATCAGCTGGTAGGCATTCCTTGAAAGAGTTACTCATACTCCTACTCGATGATTGTAAATGGGCTCAACATATTATGAGTACAGGATATCCAATTCAAGGTTCTTTTTCCATTTGGTTGTAAAAAACAGGTAAATGTTTTTCGATGTTTTAATATTTATTTGAAAGGTTCATTCATCAAATTTATGTATAAAATACAATTTCGGATGCAGAAAATTGGGAAATATGAAAAACTTTTTCCAAAGTGGTAGGTCTTCAACTCAAACGATACGATATTCGAAAAGCACATTTCATTTAAGCTCATTTCCACCTCGGTAGCTATGTGAATAAGCAGAATTGCCGTTTTTAGGGTTCAGAAAACTCACACATCGTGCAAGAGAAGCCAATTCACCCAAAACGACTGACTGTTTGGTACGGATTTGGACTAAATGGTTTTTCGGCGAAATTGAAGCTGAGAACTTGGACGGCATTTGGTTTCAACAGGACGGCGCTACGTGCCATATAGCGACAGCAACAATCGATATTTTACGCCCTATCTTCGAAAGTGAAATACTAGATAACCACCCTCTACTATCGTACATTGTTTCTCTTTAATCTTAGAGGAACGGACTGAGCCGTACTAAGTACATTGCTAATAAATAAATAAATCCTTGAAATAATTAAATGTTGAAAATTGAAAAGCATAAACAAATGTGATGGAAAGAAATGTCAAATCATGTTGATGTGAATTCATGTGAATTAATCATTATTCAGAACATCCAGAACAACATGTAAATCGGCCCCTTATCAAGATCTGACGTTCATCGTCAGAACTAATATTCCCGACATACCGTCGGGCAATCAGCGATTAGAAAACGTTGGATTTCACAAATCAATAACCTAGTAAAGTGCTAAATATAACAACCTTCGTGAAGCATTTGTCTAAAAACTTGGCTTTGGGAACAACATTATTTTAAAAGACCCATCGACAGTTTTGGGAATGTAATACCATAATTAGCCCTTGTAGCGATTAGATTAGTTCACTAAGTGTTCTTTTCCAGTGGTTACATCGTTCTACGTTAATTAAAATCCACACCCATGTCCACGGCCTGCTACGGATTGTCGCCGTTCGAGTGGTTTAAGAAGGTTCTTGATTTTGATTCGTCGAAAGTCACTCCGTTGACGAAACTCCGTTAATCTCGCTCTCTTGCCGAGCGTAAGCATTCCCGGGTTCCGGGTCCCGGTTCCCGGGGCTTCGTCACCGTTTGGCGCCATTTTAATTGAGCATTCGGACAAAACTCATCAGCATCTGCGGCCGCCAGCTATCGGCGGCTCGATCGTCATCAGCGTGGCGGTTATGATGGTCTGGCGGACAGCAGGGGGGCAAGATTGCCCATCGCGGGCATGGATTGCTCAAGAGATTGAATTAATCTCGCTCCCGGCCCCAATTGGACGGGCCCCAAGTCCGGACAGGGTCCCATTTCGGGCAGCGGGCCCAAGGGCAAACTTGAGCGCTGCGGGAAGCGCAAAAGATTGCTGTCAAAGTTCACGATCAAGAGCGACGACGAAGTTCCCCGAAATTGGTACCATTTAGAAAACCACCGACCGAGTGAGGGGAGGGTTCTATAATTCTTCATTACGCCGCCAGCGCCATGGCCGCCACTGGGTGTGGGTGGGATTCGGTTTGGATTTCTTGGCTTGGTTTCCCTTTCCTTTGGCCACCCAACAACTTTGGTCCAAACTGCACGGCGGGTTTGGTGAAGTACGTTTACGGTTGGCGAATCGAGGGCCAAAGTCAAAGTAACGCCTGCGGGCGACAACATTTACATTTCAAAGAATCCATCCAGATTCCCATCCCTCGGTCTCTCGGTCGGCGGCTGTTGCAACCCGTTTCATCAGGACCGGAACATTACCCAATCCGTTTCATCCTCCGACCCGAGGCCACGAACTATCACCATCGTACACCAGCAGCCAGCAGCCAGGGGAACCAAAAAACCAACAACGAATCTGCGACAGCGACCCCAAGAAAAATAACTTACGAACTATAATTTAAATACGTTTTTCCAGCACGGCCCGTTCTCACGGCCCTCGCAGGAGGATGATCGAAAACCGGGGCCCCTAGGCGGTGCAAGATGCTTCCCTGCAAAAGGGTTCACATTCAAAAAACGGCCCAGGACATCCCCAGACAACCGTGGTTTGTAGAAAAATAAATACTATCCCAAACGCGCCAGCATCAACAATGTCCGCACTCGGGCCTCTGGGCCATTTGGGCCGCCCGCTCTACATCGCTCTGGCCGTGGCGAAACTGACAGTGGCCGGTTGAGAATGATTGATTTTTGATTTCGTGCTTCCGTGCGTCCAGATTGGAGGCACGGAGCGGGCATCAAAATGCACGGAACCCGAGAGACCACGCCACAAATGACACCAATAACTCTACGCCTCGTTAACCTCGCCTTTCGGTGGAACTCTAATGGATTTGCATTTCAACTTCGGTGCCGCTGGGTGGGGGCCTCCAAAAGTCACCACCAACAGGCGCAGTGCACGCAGTCTGACTGACGCAGTCTGACTCCTAGCCCGACAAGTCAAGTCAATGTCAACGACGACAACGACTACGATGGGTCACGACACGTTACACGCACGAGAAGCCCTTTTTTCACGCCCCATTAAGCTGAGGCTCGATGTCCATTTAATTATTCATAGATTTAATCAAAGATTGGAATCTCTCCGTTTCGCTCGCCCACGGATAGGACATCGCCGTGCCGCAGGGGACTCTACCGGGAAAGGATTCGCGGCTCGGACGACCCGGCAATTATGGAGTGTCCTAACTGGTCAGCAGGCCGCATTCACGGTCTGGCGGTCCCCCGGGTGATGACGGACTCGCTCGCACTGATGCCACTCATTATTCACCTCATCATATTAATTAAATACTAATTCTCCTGCTATTAGCGTGATACGGCTATGGCATAAATCAACGCAAAAAATCCATTAGATAATCACGTATTGATCACGTGCCCGATGTTCGGCCCGCTTAGGCTCAGTGCATACGCACACGGGGCGCGTATTCGAGGCAAACTGTCCCCAAAAATGCTACCACATGTATCGGCAAACGAAGAGGTTAAATAAAACCCCTTAAATAAACACATTCTTTTTCAATCAATATTTGTGCTTAGGACCCACGACCAACGGATGTAAGTACTAATATGGTTGTTGAACACGAAACGGAGTTGATAAAGAGGCGTTCAAATGAACTACTTACAAACCGTACGATTAATCCCGACGAATGTTGATGCCAATATCAACATTTCGAAGGACATTGGATGAAATATGAATTAAATACGTTGAACGATCGTTGACATATTGTTCAATTCTCGTTTTAAATGGGGAAGGTCGGGCAACAAGAAACTCCGAAGCTAATGCTCAATTCGGCAACCTAAATTTTGGAAACGAACAGAACAATGAGAAATGATTTCCATTTGATTGTTTTAGTATATTTGAGAACTGACGTTTTTAAATTTTAACTGAGGTTTTAAATCATTTTACAATGATCGTTTTAATTGTTTGTCGGATTTTGGGAATATTTTCGAACGAAGACAATAATTTCATTTACTTTGTTTTGTAACGTTGGATTCGGGCTGGATGATGCTATAAAATTTACAACCAAAAGAAAGCCAATATTATCACAAACATCCCGTTAGGACGTTGGTGATTTGCTAGAGTTTTAATAATTGAACTGAATCCAGTCACGATCCGTTGCTTCACACGGGAACGGGCGGTGTCGTAGCCTTTCCCACTAATAGTGCCACGAATTCATTAATATCAATTTCAACCATCACCCCATGCAGCAGCATCGGTGCTCTTGATCCAGTTCACAAGTTGGCAGAATTTATCCGTCAGACATGCAGCTCGGTCGGCCAGGGGTGGACAGTTAATTGTTCACATCCGCTGCCAGCTCGTCAGCCTTCAATCGCTGTGCTGCGCACGATCATCACAGATCCGCGACCCAATCGAAAAGTGGATCATTTTGCGTTGTGCTGCCGAAGATCTTGCCCAGTACATCTCTGATGAATCGTTTAGAAATAGGCAAATGTTATTTTACCCATCACATACGAACTTTTCTTAAGTTTATCCCTTTATAACTTGATGGTGATTTCCAAAGCAGCTGTAAAGTAATACCTTGTTTTTGGATAAATTAATGTTTTCTCCCCACCTCGGCGCACTCCGAACCATTCCCACTGCATTTGGGGTCTAATTTATCTCCATCTCCCGAAAGGATAAAAGCCGTCGCCACTCACTCACGCCAAGGTCTGGGTTGGCCAACGAGCAAGCAGGGCTCCCTCGGGGCTAACTATAAGTGGTGGTTGGTTGCAATATCTACAAATCGCGTGACAATTCACCTTCAGCCAGCGTTACCTACGACAGGACCTGCGGGCCTGTCCTGTGCTCCACGCTGTGCCCCATTTAGTGGGAAATCGTTGGGCAGAGATCCGAGGGCAATAAATTGTATCGGATATCGACCGACCGGGCGACGGGCGAACGGTTTCGTTTGCCTCGCCATTTTTCGCAAAAGGTGGCGACAGGACCTGCTGCACGGCGGGATGTGTCTTCCACCGTTTCGTATCGACGTCAATGGGATTTTGTAAAAGATGCCCAATTTTTTTCAAATGTTTTCCTCTTCGACTTCCTGCAAACTCGCGTTCCGACCCCGTGGAACCAACCGGGAACGTTTACAGGATCGGTCCCATCGTCCCAAAAGGTGATTTTTCACCAACCAGCAACCCAAAAAGCCAACCAATATTGAAAGCTGTTTTTGAGGTTTTCCTTTTCCGACACACACACACACACACACACAAGGGACACCCACCTGATGGGGGTGGTTGCTGGGCCACCATCTTTTTTCCACCAATAAAGCCATTTGCCGAAACGTCACCACGGCGGATTGATATTGGTTCGCAATCCCAAAGGAGCCATTTGTATGCCGCAGCATCCGGCGAACCGGCCGTTGGTGGCGCAACATAAACCCCATCCGTGGGCAACGGGTGGCCACCCGAAAAAAGGTGGTCGAAATAACTAAATGTCGCCATTTGATATGGCATTATCGACGGTGGCCGGTCGCTAAATCGCTCCGGTTCGGCTGACTGTCATCAAATTTCATGACTCCGTCGGAGGACCGTGCACACCTCCACCTGGACCAAACTCCCGGTCCCACCTGGGCCGGTTGGGTGCCCCCGGGAGGCACATAAGTGTACTTTATAAACATTAACAATTTGACTGAATTGTAAATAAGCGTCGGCGCGACGATGAATGGGTGACGACGGATGGACCCGACTCGGTCCACAATCCTGCGGTAAGTGACGCGAATAGATTTTCCACCCCGGATCTTCGGTGGGGAGGGCAGAGGCACCCAGGGTCGGTCCATCGCAATTCCTGAAGTGGGCCATGCCACTGCCGCTGCCACGGAACGGAAGAAGGAAATTAAATGGCAAATGGGATCCATTAACTTTTATTGGGAAATGATCAAACTGTTTACGGGAATTTATCGATCAGCGCAGCGGTCAAGCGAAACCGCGCGGGTCTGCGTGCGATCTTTAGTTCCGTCCCCTTCCAGGCCCCACCCAGCTTCGGTGACGGTTTTGCTTTTGAATTTTTAATCCCCACCGGGCACGCCGCCGGAAGCCGAGGCGGACAGAATGCTGAGCGAACGATTGATTGTGGCGCATCCGATAAACGGATGAGGCGCCCGTCGGTTGTATCGGGAAAGTGGAATGTTTATTCGCTAAAACCTCGTTAATGATCGCTGTTTGCGCTTGTTGGGAACTGAGCGCGCGTGGTTTCTCGGGGAGTATTTATTGGTTTATGGCCAGCATTGACATCCCTTTCGCGGTTGCGGATGCGCGGTGCACGGGAAGACGATGTTCTCCGGTGGTTTGCCATTTGGTAAATCCCAAATCGACACGACAACACTGACTCCTAGTCCTATAATGCTCAACGGAGAAGAAGAACGGGTAAGGAAATGATAGCTGGAAAAAGAATTGCATAAAGTTATTCAATGCGAGCAGGTTCATCGTGTGCCATTCTCATGACATTACCAGCCAAACGGAGCCTCGAAAAACGTATGCGCCAGACGACAGTAAGAACTTCATACAGTTCGCTGAGCAGCTTCCTCTCCAACGCGCCTAACAGAGTTTTCGGATAATCCCTGTTTCAACCGTCTCGACACAAGGTGTGAGCGAAATAGTTTCTTCAGATTGTAGAAGAACCGGTTGGCTAGGTTATGTCCTTGTTAGTGTTAACCTTTGAGCCAACATGAGTGAAACTCAAATCCTCTTTCGGTCACCTATTAATACGTTATTAGAATTAGTAAATATAGCAAAAATAAGTAGGGCTTCGACTGCTGTGGACGACATTTTTATCTAACCAAAGTAGAGGGAAAGTTTTTCAACATTGATCTATTACTAATGGAACGTTTTTGTATCTTTCAAACAGCATTTAAATGTAAAAAATATTCTCACTTCGATCTTTGATTGATTTGCATTCTGGACCTGAGCAAAAAAACGTTTAAGATGATAAAAAGGCACCCTTCTCATTTTTTCAATGTTTTGCATTGCATTTTTGCAATTTCATGAATTCGGAGTAGCACGGAAACTATAAACGATCACTACACATCAACACTAAAGAACTTCGCTCTTCTATACGGCTCGTCAAAGAAAATAATAAATGCATTTCATTAGTATCAGGCTGGTTCGAATGATGGTCCTTGCAGTTTAAACACGTGCGCTAAGGCGATACTGTCCATCGTCAGTACTCCGAGAAAAACCCGACAGAATAAGTTTTTTTTACGCATCTTATTTCTTCTTTAACGAGATTTATCGCCCGTTTGATCCGTGATTTCGCAGCGACCGATGTTTGTTCGTTCAAAGTACACATTTCCGTAGTTACAAAAGAAAACTGGAAACTCTGTAGACATTTTTTCCGAGATTTTGAGACTCCAAGAGAAAATATGATTTTTCTTTCAAATTGCGCTGCCAAATCTGGATGAAAGAGAAGTCACATTTAATCTTCCACTAAATGTTACGTCACGCTGGAAAGAGCCACATCCGGTGCATCAAAACAAGCTCGAATCCGTCGCGCTAATGCATTTCGCAATAAGGATGCAAACATTTGCACTCGCCCCAGCCATATCAATCCGGCAGCCCCGAGTGATCGATCCGCGAGTTCGTTCCGGGGTTCGGCCGATGAAGAAAAACTAATTTTAATTAACTATTCCATCGGTAAACATGACCGACCGCCGCGACGCTGATGACATCGGTTCCGTCGGTATGTTTGTAAGCGCGCACCGTCAGGACGAGGTCGGAGTGCATTAAAAATGGAATGGAATGATCAATTTTAATTATTCATCGATAGCAGCTCGCGCGCGCAAACACGGCCACCCGGAACCGTGGAACGTTCCACAAATAGTTTGCCCCGCGGCTCTCGCTTCTAGGGCCCCACGGACACCCGGGAAACCCATATGTATGTCCTGCGTCGGGTGCGAACGCAGTATGGTGAATGTTTTAATTTGTGGTCATAATGAAGGGCCGCCTTTCCAGGGTGCCAACCACCTTCCGGAAAGGATCCACTCGGCCTCGGCGCGGCTCGATAATTTCCGATTGGTGGCCATCGGCCATCCATCGATTGTTTTTCCAACAACCGTTGCCCGCTAGTGTCCGCTTCCGCCTGTGGACAAAGTAAACGATGGGCCGGACGGACGACCCCACCACCGGAGCGACGGGCCCTGCGAGTAGCGCGGGTGCACTATTTGCATAATAAATAACATACTTTGGCGTGCGGTGTAGGCTCTAAATTAGTCCGCCACGTCCGGCCAGCGGGAGACCGCCGACCAAATCGGGTTGAGGGTGAGCCCGGCACCACTATCTCTGCGGTACAATCCTTTGGGAATGCGTGTGTTCGGTTTGCGGCGGCGCTATTTAGCGTAAAAGTAAGCTAATGCGCACGGAAAAACAAGCGAAAAATCGGATCGGACCAATTTTCATTTCCCAAACCTTGCCCCCGGATGCCGCGGCCGCGGATTACGGTCGCAGGAAAAGCGAACATCGGCACCGGCAAACAGCGGCAGTTGGCAAGGAGTTGCCAACCTATCATCATTCGATCGTAATCGGAGCAAATCAGGGAGTGGCCCGTCCCCCGGCCAGACGGCGGCCGGCCGCGGGCCCGGTGTCAAGAGGGGCCAAAGGATCCGCATGACCTCGCCCGGCTGCCGTGTGCCGGGCGTTGTGTAATCATAAAGAATAACGATGTTATAATCAGTAATTTAGTAATGAATAACCCTTTCTGTCTTTGTGAGGGGCCGTGCATTCCCCTTTTTACCCTTTATTTCTGGCTGTCCTCCTCCTAGCGCATCGCAACAGCGCAGGAATAAAACAGCCAACTCAACCGGAACGGGGGTCCGTGGTCGTGGCCGGAGCTCAACCCGACGGTGGTGAAGGCAGTAAACGAAACGACCGGCCAGCGTGTGTTGTGACAACTTCGACAGCGCAGTAAAATCGCACGGAAAGGCATGTCCGAGGGAAGGGCACGGCGGGCACGAGCTGATTTACATGATGGAAGAATGTTTCACTAAGAACGGGGAAAATATTGACCGCCAAGATTCGTTCGCCTTCGCAGACGGATGCGATAAAATTCTTCCAACATCGTTTTCGAAAAGTTTGATGGTGATTTCTTGACTTTCGGATAGGACAATAATCAGGGCGGAGCGCATACGGCGCACTTCGAAACCGACCTGTTGCTTTCGGGTTTTGCTATCGGTTTGCTACGTTTTCTTTTATCGAACATATTAGTGTTCAATTAAATGATTTCTAAGTGAGTAACTTACTAAAGAACTCTTCACTTTGGTTTGCGTTTTCCAATGTACTAATTTAGCCGGGGCCTTGCATCAAACGCAAACGTTCATGTGTCCTTTGAAGTTCTTTTATCGCCAAAGTAATAATAAATAGCTGGTGGCTCAAACATATTATTTCATATTATTTAATAATGGCTTTTGGGGCTTTTACTTCTTTCAAGCAGTTACTAAACAGAATACCATACAGACATTTAAACAGAGAAAAATATAGCTAAAAATACAACACTTTTTACCATTTGGTACTCTAGGTTTTAGTACCTTGTTTGAGTCTTTTGGTGGAAAGAAATAATCAGATATCGTAAGTAAACTCGTTACGTGATTTTCTATAATTAGTTCAGGTAACATACCCTTTGTTGCAACTCATGTCAAATTTACATGTGCCCAGTATTAGATTCGAAAATTTCCTGATAATTATAGAGCTACTCTGCTTCTGTTGGTCTTGCTGGCAGCACATGTATGGCTATTTTACGAGATCCTCATTGGAGGCTCTTCTTAAGAGAAGGTAGTATTAGGAATCTTATCACATTTGTGCTTTCAGGATGTAAAGATCACATCTTTAAATAAAAAACTGCAAAACTTGATTCATTATCGATGATCAAATGCTGCCTAAACCACTTCATGGACTGACCTGATATAGAGAATATAGTCCAAACCCCTCTATCTGTACACAAAATTTGAGGATCCGTTTAACATGTTTTATTTATGCCAATCGGATGTTCGATGACCAGTCCACGATGGTTTATGGAAAGTGAAGATACGATTATCGCTTTTTTTTTCATCATCCTTGTCTATTAACGAAAAACTTATCTGTGACTTTAACTACATAATAATGACTTTAACAATAAATTGCTTCATTTTTTCAACAACTAAAACCGTTGTTTTAGGAATATTTTCAAAACAATATGGCTGCGCGATCGTCTTTCATTTTTATATTTTTTCTTGGTAGCTTCAAATTTTAGTAAAATTCGTAGAAAAGCCTCTGAACTTCATTTGCTGAGAAGCTTGAGACATATGGTGAGATCATGAAAGACCCAATCCTTGTGAAAGTATCCGAAATTAATACGCCAAAGATATGATATAAGCAATTGCAACTCAGAACCTTTCCTATTTTTCTTCAATTTTCTTCAGGATTTTCAACTAAAGTTCGGAAAGCGCACACTGCACCAGAATTTTACGATCATCGGCTAGCTAGTGGCAGTTCATCAATATTAAAGTGATGTCCATATTTAAAACAAAGATGACCCTCGCTTCCCCTTGAAGCTCGGCCGCAAGGACACTCCGAAAGCCGCGTCCCGTCGCAAAAGAAATCGTTTCCCGTAACTCAGCGCTTCGGATTCTCGCTGCTGATCGATTTCTAGCGTGTTTGCAGCATTTTTTCCAATAACGTAAATTCTTGAACGTTTCTTTTTTTCCGCCTTCTACCATGCTCTTGCTTGCTAAGCAGCCCTGTGCTTAGCATTTTGTGCACACGTGATTTGAATAAGGACATTATTCATCGCATATTGGCCGCGGTGACTTCGCTGCAGGACGCGTCCGGTTCGGTGCCGGCGTGTTTGGTTTTAAATTGTCCCCACTTTCGGTCGGGTTGCTGCGTAGGACCTCTCTTTGGAAGGTGTAAGGAAAATCCTCGCACGGCTCGTGTCAACCCCGGATCATCTCTGCTTTGCGCGTAGTCACTGGGAAATGATTTACAACCCCTTGAGGCCGTTGCAGTGCCCCACGGCAGCAGCGGCATATCGTCACAAGCGCGTCCCGGCGATCTCCGGCCAGGACACCAGGACCAGGAAGCCCTTAGCACCCAGCGAAGCGGTTCGAAAGATCGAAAGAAAAAGAAAAAAAACAAGAGCCGGAAATACATTTTTCAAATATTTCCCAACTTGTCAATTAAATCCAATATTGCCAAAATCTTTGATTTATGGCCATGGCGGAGCGCAGTTTTTACCATCCATCGTGTTTTCGCCTTCTCCTTGTGGCCGATTTTTTCCTTCACCCCCTTTCTTTATAAGACCACCACCCAGCGTGGCTAAGGATGAAGCGATGATGAACTACCGATGGCCAAACGGAGCTCGATGAAAGCTGACGAACAAATGGTGTCGGCTTCGGGAATTTGAAGTAATTTTATTAAAATTTTTCTCCAGCGACTCGGTCAAGCACCGAGCCCAATCCTTTGGTTGGCGGCACAAAAAAAAGGGAAATCCATCTCCGGTCACCGATTTCCAGTGGACCACCGACCAACGTTATGGTGACGAAGTGGATAATGGCGGATAATTATGTATATATTACAAGGGCTATTTGTTTCGAGTCCGGCGAGCGCGTTCCGGCGCGTTTCTTGGCGTGGGCCACATTTGTTTTGTGAGCTCAGGGCGCACTATATTTTATCATGCGTTTTTCAGCTCGCGCTTTCCCCCATTTCCCGACCTGGTTGTGGCGGGTTACAGCATTTTTTCGCATTCATCGTCGCGGTGGATGCGAAGGCGGGATGATTGGAATAATAAATTGAGCTGAAGGGGTGGTTTTATGATTTGTTTGAAATGGTAAGATGGATTCCTAATAGCAGTGAAATAAATGAAGAGAAAACCCTACGGTTGGCCCTAGGGTGCGTTTGACCGGTACGGCCTTTAAGCAGGAAGCTAAGGAGGAAAAAAGATGCTTTATTGCAGCGGCAAGACGACGGCGGCCTTCGACTATTTTTGCCATTTCTTGACGAAGTTACACGTTCGGACAGTGATGGATTGTGGACCGTTAACCCTTTTAAAAATACCATTTACGGCCATTTGGTAAAAAAAACGGTGCTAAAGGCAACGGCGATCGGCAAGTGCACAATTTGTCTTGCGACGCGAAGCACAATGACGCAATTGGGCAAGAGAGTCCGATCACCCGTAAGAAGGCGTACGCCTCATGGAGCTGCCTCCAGCTTAGCCTGGGCCATTTTCGGTATCCTTTCGTCGAGTTTCATTGATTTAGTGCCAATTAGGGCACGGAATGAACCGACTCATCTTAATTAAAACGGGCACCATGCGACCGGTTAGATCGGCACAGGTCGCGTGATTGGGGCTTATCAATTGCAGGAACTATGCCTGTCCACACACACGCGTCACGAGGCTCGTCACACAAACGAGGGTGATGCTGCCCAAAGGCCTGAGTGGCACAAAGTCAATAAAATAGGAGAAAAATTGCAATCTCTTCCCAGCGTACGGCACGCTGGTAGCAATAGACGTTTCTGATGTGGCAGTACTGCCGTCTGGCATGTAACGGCCATAAAATGTGAAGAAAACGTACTTTCTTGAAACCGTTGACTGGTTCGGGGACGAGTTTTGGGACAATTCTGGTGATGTTCGATGTTCAATGTTCAAGTTGACCGTCATAGGATCATTGTTTAAGATTCTTATTAGTTTTGTTGTCTATTGTTAGGAATATTTGTCGCGATGTTACATAAACTACCATCAGATATTTTGTATTTAAAAATAGTCTTCAATTCTACAAGACGCCCATTTTTATGCGTTTTATGATCAAAATACAATAACAATATACTACGAGGGATGGTAATTTTAATTCATTGCCTTCCAAGCTCATTGCCATTGCCAACCGTTTTCAGCGAGGTCGTTTGAAATCGCCTTCCCATCATTGCTATACCCACCGCGAGAGAGCAGCACTGTGTGCCAAATACAGACTCGAAGCGTGCAGTGTAAACCGAACCACCAAACAAGCGCCGCATGTGACAGCCGACTTCAACCATCTTTCTTCACACAAACCCCGTGAGTCAGGCTGCGAGCGTGTTTTTCGTAGCAAATTTCCGGCTGTAAGTTAATCGTCCGTAAAAATGGTTTCGCTAAACCCGCTGAGAATTCTCAAGAATGAAGCAGAGGAGGAGAAAGGTGAAATCGCGCGCCTGTCCTCGTTCGTCGGCGCCATCGCCATCGGCGAGCTGGTAAAGAGCACGCTCGGCCCGAAAGGCATGGACAAGATCCTGGTCGCCCACGGGCGCAGTGCGGGTCAGATCGAGGTGACGAACGACGGGGCAACGATCCTGAAAGCGGTCGGGGTCGACAATCCGGCGGCCAAAATCCTCGTCGACATGTCGCGCGTGCAGGACGACGAAGTAGGCGATGGAACCACATCCGTCACGGTGCTGGCGGCCGAGTTGATCCGCGAGGCCGAGAAGTTAGTCGAGCAAAAGCTTCACCCACAGATCATCATCGCCGGCTGGCGTCTGGCCGCGAACGTGGCCCGCGCCGAGCTGCAGTCGGCGGCCGCCGACAATTCGGCCAACGCGGAGCGCTTCCGGGAGGATCTGATGAACATTGCCCGCACGACGCTCAGCTCGAAGATTCTGTCGCAGCACAAAGAGTACTTCGCCAAGCTGGCCGTGGACGCGGTACTGCGCCTGAAGGGCTCGGGCTCGCTAACGGCCATTCAACGCATCAAGAAACTGGGCGGCTGCCTGGAGGAGTCGTTCCTCGACGATGGTTTCCTGCTCGACAAGATGCCGGGTGTCCACCAGCCGCAGATGGTGAAAAACGCGAGAATCCTGATCGCCAACACGCCGATGGACGCGGACAAGATCAAGGTGTTCGGCTCGTCGATCAAGGTGGACTCGATGAGCAAGATCGCCGAGCTGGAGGTGGCGGAGAAGGAGAAGATGAAGGAGAAGGTCGAGAAAATCCTGGGCCACAACATCAACGTGTTCATCAACCGGCAGCTGATCTACAACTATCCCGAGCAACTGTTTGCCGACGCGGGCATTATGGCCATCGAGCACGCCGATTTCGATGGTATCGAGCGACTGGCGCTGGTCACCGGGGGTGAGATTGTGTCCACCTTCGAGAACCCGGAACTGGTGAAGCTTGGCAAGTGCGATCTGATCGAGCAGGTGATGATCGGTGAGGACACGCTGCTCCGGTTTTCCGGCGTGCCACTCGGCGAAGCTTGCACGATCGTCATTCGCGGCGCGACGCAACAGATCATCGACGAAGCGGAACGATCGCTGCACGATGCACTGTGCGTGCTGGCGGCGACGGTGAAGGAATCGCGCATCGTGTACGGTGGCGGATGTTCCGAAACTCTGATGGCTACGGCCGTGTTCAAGCTGGCCGCGGAAACTGCCGGCAAGGAGGCGATGGCCATCGAATCATTCGGACGCGCCCTGATGCAGCTGCCGACGATCATCGCCGACAACGCGGGCTACGATTCGGCTCAGCTCGTGTCGGAGCTGCGCGCTGGCCACTCGCAGGGCAAGGCAACGCTCGGCCTGGACATGAACAATGGCAAGGTGGGCTGCATGAAGGAGCTGGGCATCACGGAATCGTTTGCCGTCAAGCGGCAGGTGCTGCTGTCGGCCGCGGAAGCCGCCGAGATGATTGTCCGCGTCGATAACATCCTGAAGAGCGCCCCGCGTCGTCGCGTCCCGGACCGTGGCTACTGCTAAGCTGGTTCTTTTACGCTATTAATTTGAGCTCATTGCATTTCCCTCCCATCGTTTTGCAATCGTTCCGTTTCCCTACACCCGAGTGCCTTCGGGTGCTCTTCTCCTTTCACTTCATACACCTCACTTTACTAACCGTCTTGTTTGCACCATTGTATTACCAAGAGGCGATTCCACGGAGAGCAGAAAAGCACCGCATCTTATGGCCTTTGCCTTTGGCGTGAAGAGCGCGTAACATTTATAATAATGTCCTTGTGAAGGATCTGTGGCCCATCTGTGGATGGTCGGGCATTCGCTTGAAACACACAAATAAACTCACATTCATTTACGTTGCTTTTGTTTATTGGTCGAGAAAGAAATGGTCTCGGTCCCGAAAGGTACGGATACGTTCGGATACGTCACCGAGTAGTCCGATCCTCTGAAACGCCGGATAATCGAGAAATGAGCTAAACTAAATCAATCAAGCAATCAACGAAGGCAGTTTAAAATTTGAATTTTATTTCTGGCCATACAGGTTGACACTGCTTAGTTCTACAGGTAAGGTATTATTAATTGCTCATGCAAATTCATCTACAAATTGATAACCGTTCTTACTTTATTAAATGAAGCATAGAGAGAGAAGTTCTAAAAGGTTCAACTCTACACCATAAACGCTGCCCACCGACTCTTTCGCTCTCCACAAATTGTCATTCACAACACAATGTTTGTGATGAAAAGTGCGGTGAAATTAAGAGGATTTCCAAGATGTTTGAGCCATTTTGTGCCGTTTCCCGCTAGTGTTTCGACTAAACTCTCTACAACAAGCTTACCACTAGGTCCGCCACTTGGAGTACGATTTCTTGCCAGCCAAGATGCTTCGCGGAAACGACCCATGCTAATGGAGTTTCCCCAAATCGTTTGGCCTTCAATTGTTAAAACGGTCCGCAATTGGATCATGGTATCTTTGATCATACGGCCGTACTTCGATCACGACTTTCGTATTCCCGACTTTGTGCTAGGGGCAAAGCATGCTCTACATGTGAGTAGTTATTTGGCCAGTCTTAGTCTAGCGAACCTGGCCCAAGCCAGCGGGCTCTTGGCCTCGGTTATAGAGTAATCTTAGGATATCCTATCCCTAACTAGGTGGTATCATCGGCACTGGCTGGCGGCGAAACCAAGCAGCTAGAAGGACTGGTTGATCGTACGGCTTTGAACGACGTAAAACAATCGCTTTCGAAAATGTCGGTCGCGGAACGGTACGACATTGCGGTGGACAAAGAGGATGTGTACTTCTCCTTTCCCTATCAAGTCGGCATCATGTTTGATGAGTCGGAAGACGATAGTCAGAAGCGTTTTGTTGAAATCACGATGGTGTTTCACGTTCTGCGAGGCTTGAAAGGCATGATAGAACGAGGCGAGCCCGTCCCGCTGAATGTTGGGTAAGTACACGCCTTTCGCTGAGATCGTCGAAAAACGTTAGAACAATTGCTAAAAATGGTCTCTTCCATTCGTTTACAGGACGCTTCCGGAATTTCGCGATAAAATCAGCATATGCAACTATCGATTTATCAAGGAGTTCACTAAGGGCGTCGAGTCGGACTGGACCATTAACGTCGTAAATCATTTTAAACCAAGTGACTACCTGGATCAGTAGCGAACACCGTTGGTGTTGATCGTGTCGCAACTGCCGTGGGGCCAAACCCGTATGACCATAAGACCTCGTTCGCTGTAAAGTAGCACCACAATAAAGAAGACAAAAGCGCTAGAGTCGCCATTAACTTAAAAGTGGACATGGTAAAGAATTTTCTTTTTGGGGGACGAGGAACGCCAACTGCACTTAGGTATAATGCAAAAAGTGCAGTGCTGCTGGAGACACTGAAGAAATTGTCCCGCAACAGACAAAGGGTTTGGATGAATGGGACCGGGTACAATTAGGTAATCTTCCGAAACATGTGGGGATAGTAATTAATGGGCCGTTTTCGGCTGTCATGTGCCTGGTAAATTTATTTTAAAATCCATAACATTTTCATAACTCACGTCTTACACAAAAGTAAACGTACATTAGATCCAATACTACAACTAAGACCTGCATTTTTCCCTGGGCTTAACTCTCTTCTAGGCTAACGACAAAATATATGCTTCTTAAGCTGTGTTCCGGATTGGGAAATACACTGCATCGTTTAGAATGCACTCAGTCGAGGTAAGGCAAAATCACGCTGTCGATCACAACGTCCGATCTGTGCCACTGATAATGGTGCACGCCAGGCCGCTCTATCACATCTAACCTTCCGTCGTCGTGCAGCGTCTTCAATCCGATCAGATCTTCCGTGTAGAGAGTGGTTTCTTGCAGAGGCACCACATCGTAAGATTCGTTGTAGAAGCTAAAGTGGCTCGACTGCCACGGCGTGATAACTCCATCATCGGGGCCTCCTATCAGCACCAGTCGCTCTAGCCGTAGCAAAGTGTCGCGGAACTGCGTCGAGTTGGCCGAAAGTAGTCGATTGTTGACGTACGGCAGGAAAATGCTGTACTCCTCGAATAGATCCTGGTGATGCGGATCGTTCCAGTAGTTTGCAACGGACGTGTGCTGCCCGACGTACGTGTAAAAAAGTTGGTACGCTGTTTTGGCCACCAGCGAAGGGAAGATAAGGTGCAGAAAGTCGTCTGTAAATGCGAAGTAAATGAAAGAATTAATTGGGGAACCAGCGAAAAGAATTCCCTGAAGGCAACTCACCTCCGAATTGACCACCCTGCGGTGAGCTCAGGGAAATGAACGTCCGGACGCAGTGGTTTGGGTACGTTTGGAGTACTGCTCGACCAAGAAGGCCACCTTGGGAATAACCAATCATGTTGATTCCGTCCGGGTGGAGGGCACACACCGCCTGAAGGTTGCTATTCGCTTCCAGCACCTGGTGCCATGCGTTTTCCAAACTAGACCAACCGCCGAAGCGCTCGAAGTTGTACACAACCGTATCTGGGTGAAGCTGAGAAGTGCGAACTTAACTTTTGTTAGCAAACATCCGTCCACGAACGCTCGACTTACTTGCTGAATTCTGGCCACTAAATGCTCCATGCTAGGGGCTCCCGTGAGAATGCCATGGTAAATAAAAACTGGCCTATACGCACAGACGAGGCATATCTTAAAACATAAAACTACTATTCCTACCAATGGCCACATTTTATGGAAAACCGAATGATTTGTTATCTTTGGTCTAATTCTGTTGAGACATTTTTTGTTGTTTATTTCAATAAAGAACCGCTGATTGTTATGATTAAATTTTGACAGTCACGATTTGACAGTCGCCTACAGTGCTGGGTTGAAATATTTCATGCTAACCATTTCACGCTATTCAAACAAATCGTTACTTTTGGAAAGAAAATTGTAAAACAAATCGTTGACTTATTAATAGAGCCTCCAGCGAGAATAGTTCGACCATTGCGTTATAACCGCAAGTTTATGCGTTGAAAACAATACAACAAAACACAGCACGGTTTGCAGATATGTTATTTTATTTCAGTTATTTTCCAAAAGTTACAAAATATTACTGTTTACGATTAGTACGGTACTTCGGCCATCTGCTGTTTCACTTTGTTTATACCGAAGTTTGTGCAGCTTGGCAAGCCTTCACTGTCTTCTTCTCTTATTACGCCCATGCAAACGCTGCGTTCATCTTGCTTACATTGCCAACCGAACGACTTTGTCACCTTGTTTTCACCGGTTTCAACAAACGGAAGAGCCGTTTGTAGTGAAGTGGAATTTGCCAACGCATCCCTCTGGATTCGACGAACCAGCTCGTAAATAACAACATTTTAATGCCTGATGCATCGAGCAGTTTCATCTATGCACATTCGCGTCAGCTCATATCGCACTTCCGGTCTCTGTGTGGTTTCTCTTTTGTCTATGTACAATTTGCAATAGGTTTTAGTGATCCCTATTGGTCCTATGGTGTTTCGAAATCTGCACGCTATTAACAATGTATCCGTCACTTTTACTTGTTTGATGTTTTTAACTATTCTACAGTAGGTTGCAGTATTTATTTTTTGTTTGTTAGTTTTTTAACATAACTATCAAGCAGCATTTAAAGAGTTGCGTGCGAGCAGGGCTTGCGACCTTGCGTTTCTTGGTGCGCTTTTTATTGTTAGGTAATTATGTTATAGGTTTACAATTCACAGTTGATTTTTATTATTTGCATAAGTGGCCTCCGTACTTAACATAAATGTCTATGCTATAAATAGTGAACGTTAAACGCGTTGCTTTGAAGCGCTTTAATGTTTTATCCTTCCAATTGCAATTGTCTCCCCATCAACATTCGGTTAGAAAGATGTCAGACAATTTCTACATATCGTTCGTTGCTCTTTTAATGGCAAGAGCAAGACTAAAGTTGACTAAAAGTTAGTTAAAAAATATCAGTAACGTACTAACGAAATGAAAAAAACACTAGTGCACAACTCCGAAAGCGGCGCTCTAAGCAAAATTCAAAACAACCTGTCCAAGTTTTGATTGCTACTCTTTTCGATTCTCTTGCAGCCCAGTGCCTTACATGGGCTAGTTTTCCGGTTTTCGCTTGATCCACTAGTGTGTACTTTTGATATTGTGTTCCAGCCTTTGTTCCTGGTTTCTGCTTGTTTGGTTCTTTTCTTGGTACATGTTTTGATTCCTTGCCGTTTCCTGGAGAGGTTTGTTTATGGGATAGTTTTAAATTTAATGCGATACATTAAAAAGCTCGATGAATAATGTTCAATATGCTTTGTAGTTTTGTCTCTTGATTACCGTAGGTAGATAATTGTAATGCAGGTCGGCATGTCCGCTCCTCTCTGCTGGGATCGAAATCGTATCGCTTCCTATTATTTGATTCTAGTTTGCTGAAAGTACTACAGTCTCTATTAATCTGGTATCGCCTATGCGTGTTTCATTTCTGTTAATAATTTCAGTTAAAGCTTTTTCGATTATTTTGTTTCAGTTGGTTTTCTTCGACTGTGTGGTAAGAACGATCGTGGAACTCGTTGCGTTGCTTTGTATGAGAATTTTACAGTGAATGAATAAAATTATGTTATTCCTTTTGGCCATTGCCAGTGCGCTAGTTAAGGATTTGCATTATGTGTATTTTGTGGCAAAACAACTTAAACAACGTTTTGACTGCTTGCAAATGTACCGTAACGCTGACAGGATTAAAAACCTGCAAGCCAACGATGAGCTTATGAAACCCTTCCCGTCCCACCGAGCGATTGGTGAATTTCAATAAAAAAAAGGTATATTTACCGATCCCTCACATTATGTAATTTGGTTGATAAGGTGTAAATTAAAAATGTATACGTTCGATGAATAAAATCAAATCATTTAGCAGACAATTGTACAATGCACTAACTTCGAATGAAGCAAATCAGAAGCAAACGTTATTACATTACTGGTGTAAGTTCTTTCTCGCGCCGTAGATAATCTCTTATTCAATATACTACTCTACTTGTTTGTCATATTGAGAATAAATTCACAAAAAAGTGTATGCTGGAAACGCTTCTATTGATCTACGGCAATTTCAACGTAGTGTATAAAGTTTTATGTTTTTCATTTGATCATGACCGTAAGTTGCAAAAACAGTTCTATTTTTACAACATTTCCTTCGCTTATCGTTTCCGTCTTATCGTTTGATTTCCCTAGTTTATCTTGGCTTCGTGATATAAATGTAAACCATTGTTAGCTGTTCCTTGTTAGCACTGCTAAAATAATAGATTTTGAATCTGAATCGTCGATGTGGATTCATACCAAATTGATGTACCCTAACAAAGTAGAAAAGTGAATCAGTTTCAGATATATTATTTTTGGCCTGAACTAGTTGTTACCAAATTAAAACCGTACCTTTGCTTTACCTCACGAATATAGCGCAGGGCAATGAGAAACATGTTTTGAATGCTTATGAGTATTAAAATGGAGATGGATTACACTCGTCTCAGAATTATGACTATCAATCAAGCAATTGGCTGAGTAGATGCAGATGAGAATTAAGGGATGCAGTAGTATTGTGGATTGGTTTTTACTTTGCTCATTAGTGGCCTTAAAAATATTAACGAGTGGTAAAAATGTTAGTAAAATTAGTTCGTATCACGACTATTAGTACACGGTCTATAGTTCTTGTTGCTCAACAGCCTTCGGATGCGGCCTTCCAACAAGAATCGTTTACTGTTCGCTACTGGTAGGCTCGTTGCCAGAAGCTTTGGAGTTTGGCCAAATCGGCTACACTTTCAACAGTGCTAGTCAGTAACGCCGTTACTCAGTTAGTTTGCTTTATATATCTGGTTCCCGGTTGCTACTGGTTTGTCGTCTACTTTGTATTTTTCTTGCTCGTTTCACTACAAAAAAGGCACAGATCGATTTTATATAAACTTCGTACGATTTTCCCTTCTTTTGGCGCCCGCAAAAGGCGTTCCATTGTTGTCGTTCTCTCCACTTGTTTGACTCCTACTTCGCCCGCTGCATAGCTTGTTAAATTTACTTTCTCACATTCGTGTAACTCGCACACTTCACACTGTACAGGGAAGGCTATTAAGCGATAACAAACGAATGCTATAAACACAAATTAAAAATTGCGAATGACAGCTTTTGCTACCGACAGGGCCCTCGGTGGCTACCGGTCCCAAAAGAATACCGCCCTTCCGTGCGTCCGGTCGGCCTTATCGGCTCTCGGGAGCATTTATTTTTAGCTCGGGAAAACTCGTAGACACCTCGCCCTCTGTCGCTGCGGGTCACCAAAGTTTCCTCACCAGCGCCAAATATTAATCAAGCTCATAATAAAAGTTGAGGCGTCTTGATTTTAGCGTGACGCGAAAATGTTCCCTTCTTTCACCGTTCACCTCTCGGCGACTCAACGAACATTCGCCTTCGAAGCGTAGGTTTCGTCGAAGAAAATTTGGGAAAAAGGGCAGCCTTTGGGTTCGTTGTCGCCGTCATCGTTTCTGATGATAATCACTTTTCAATTTCCTGTGCGGAGCGCGGTGACGGTTCGCGATCGGGGTAGAGAAACCGACGGAACCAGGCGGATGAAGCAATCGGCGAAATGAATCGTTTTTTCTTCTATCGAGCGCCAGGTTGTGGAAAATGGCAACAGGAAAGCAATAAAAAAAACCGGCCAAAGATCGGTACAAACAAACAAACTGGTGAACCTCGGTGGCGGACCCGATTGATGAGCCCGAACGAGGAGGAGTGACCTCGAGGGACGGTTTTTTCGACCCAGTCCACTTCAAAATCCCATTCGCCGCCTCCGGAAACGGATTTCCCGTCAAACCAAAGTGGTGGTTTGTGGCGGGAAGAGTTTTTTCCGGCAAACGGAAAAAAGCCATTGGCTCAGACTGCGGTGCGAGAAGCAACATAATTTACAGATTGGCCACGTTGTTTACTTTTACACATTTTCACTCCTTTCGTTAAGGATAAATATCAATATCGCCAGAATGATGCTTTAGCCATTTGTCACCTTACATGCAGCGGAAGAATTGGCGGTACAATGTGTAAGTTCTTGAGTGATAGCTTCGTTTGTTTTTGATACACTGAATTCGGCTGATGACCGATAAAGAAATGAGCCGGTGGCCTGGTGAGCTTTATTGATTTACCTAAATAATCTTTAACGGCCTCACAATTTCGAAAAGCCAATTCAACGTGGCCCAATGTTAAGGCTCAATCGAAATATGCTGTTTCTGGAACGCGAAAAAGGAAGTGATCCTAAATCCTATCAAAGCCAAAAACATCGACCACGTAAGCAGACCTAAAAAAACCATTACTTCAAACTGGATTATCCTATAAGACGGAACTGGCCAACGTAAAAAGGAACCCCAATATAAATTCGGTCCGTCCGTTTTGTTAGAAAAAAAACCGAGAAAGCAAAGAAACATAAACACACACACACACACAACTTACAGATAACTCACACACACACACACGCGCGCTATGGAGGAAATGTCTGATAATTGAATAATTGTGGAAGGAATTTTCGGATTCTCGGTGGAGCGAAAAAATGGGGCTCGCCGAAGGAATGCTATTTTTGGGCCACCTCGAAACAGATGGGCATCGGACGGCCGGAACGAGCCCGGGAGGGATGGCAGATCGATTGATTGTTGCGTCCCCTGTGTGGGCGGAAAGCCATTGGATGGAAAAAATACGAAGGAAAACAAAAATTAAGCCAATCACATCACCGTCCAGCCAGTCTTGAGCTTCCACATCAATCCGGAATGCCGGACGGGGCCACTCGGCGGGTTCCACGTAGGATTCCGACGGCGGCAGTGGAACGGTTAATTGAAAATTCCTCGAGGCCCTTTTTAACATTGCGTGAGAACTTGGCCGATCGTCAACATCGGGCAGCGCATTGGAGTGTCCAGCGAAACGTATGCGTGTATTCGCTAACGGGCTTTCCTTGACGCAGCCACCGGGACCGGACAGGATTAAGTGAATGAAAAGCCCCACAAAGGTCTCGGATTCTCGGAAGAAATGCTCAGAAGTCATCAGTTCCCACCAAACAAGGACGTAGACGTGAAAAGGCGAAATGCTGCTTTATGATCGCTGTTTTTTTTCTTTCTTCATTTATTGATGAACAACAAAGTTACAAAGTTCTCGAAACATGATTAACTTAAATTAAAATTAAAATAAATTATAACTAAGTGGCACAGAAAGGTTGAAAATATGAACAGACACAGCTGTCAGGGGGGCAAATAGGTTCACGAATCCTGGGAAACGATCACACGAGCAATAGGATAGAGTTAGAAAAACGGATGTACCTTAATCGCATGAGAAATAAAATAAAATTTAATTCTGTCCGGAACTAAATGGTATACAATAAATCAATAGCGCTATTAAATCGATCCGAAATCGACCGTCAATGAGCATAATGGAACTTAAATAAAATCATACACGTAGAAAAGCTGAATTGATGAGTACATTTGTATAGTGAGCAGAACGTTTACATAAAATGGTAGACTTAATTGTTGCGTTTAAATATTGCAATAGTGCTGCTGCTAAATTTTACGACAGAAGAAGACAAACGCAAATGGTACTTAAATGAACGGTTCATAATAGGCAAGTTGACATAAAAATTACTTAGTTGAACAGTAATCATTAAATTGGTTCTGAATGGTCCTACAAAAGAGTACTACAACGGACATACATACAATCACACACACACACACACAGTTTCATGAATAGACAAAACGAAAACAAACGAAGAACAATAGGTATTGACACTAACTTAAGGCTAACAAGGGCAAAGCGAAACAGTTCGAACTGGGAAAAATCGGCTTCTACTAAGTTGAATAGTTATCGCTTCGTTCAAACTAATCGTAAAACGCACACACATTCTAACAGTATAACGGAAAATGCTTTAAAAGATTAGAAAAAAGTGTCTTTTATCGTTTACTTTATATCCCCTGTCGAGAATGACTAATCGGAAACAGCTTTGGCGTCGCGCGCAGAAACGTGGCGGCCCGTTAGCCGAACGTATGGAGGCTGATTGCGTTGCATGGGCCTAAAATCGCATTTTCCAGCTACCATCCGGCTCTCTCAGCTGATGTAATTTGGCAGGGAAATGCATGACAAAGCTCCTCACCCTGGCCAAAGAAAGCCGTATCGATTCGTGTTTTTTTATCCGCCCGTGAGTTTGTTCGAAGGCCACCAAGCGCCTCCATTGGGACATTTTGAATGAAACCATTTTTTTCCCTGCTTCTATCCAGTGTGTGTTTCCTCTGGCTTTTCAACGTATACGATGGACTTGTTACATTCCCTGTGAATTAACCGACTCCAAGCCAATTTATGCGCATGGGCCAAAGTTTTGCTTTAATTTCCTTATCGTCTTTTACCATTGTATCTCCACCCTTAGAGACATTCCTTTTCATTCGTTTCCAGCTTTTCCGCCATTTTCTTCATTTCTTAAATGAAGTTTTGTCTTTTCATCTTTTCCGGTCTCTCACCTCGTTGCCGTTTGTAGTGTGTATGTGTTTGTGCACTTCATAAGCCGCACGCCACTCCAACAACGGGAGGGTTAGGAAGCGCGTGTGAAGCGTTATCAACCTGCTTCGGGCGCGACGCCCTCGTGACAATCAAGTTCACAAAACGTTGAGTGGGAAAAGTGCTTCACATCGTCATATAAACATTTACCCTCGATCGGCGAGGAAAAAGTTTATTTTACCCTTTATTTCGGCACCCGAACACCCTGTTCTTCTACATTGCCAAGGTGACGTTGGGCCGAGGTGGATGGAAAACTTATGCCTATATGCCAGACTATGCTCCGATTTCGTTGATAACTTCCTGACGTTTCGATTTGGGTTGGCATTTCTTTCCTGCTCCGGCCCACCGAGGCGCGTCAAGTAAAGCGCCACAACGGAAGGTGAACTCAGAAGCAGCCAGACTATAACGGTGCTCAATTTACGTTTTAATTTTACTCTACTTTGCACGTTTGCCGTTGCTGTCTTCCTTTCGAGCAATTACTGCTGGCGAACTCGTTTGGCGTTACGCTCGTCGTGCAACGCGAAGGTGCGCACCGAGAGAAGTAAGAAAGAAGTAAATCCATAATGTCTAAATATTGATTTGATGTTTGAGATATTGATTTCGCCGATTTCAAGCAGAGCCAACCATCTGTCGGTGACGTAAAAGTGGTAAATCAATCGAGCAACAACAATAGAGACCATAAAAATACGTACGAGTTAAGCGGGAGCCCCTGGCACGGATTTCATTAATTGTGTTATGCTCTTTTAGATTGATAAAATGTATGTGTTTGCTGTTTGTTGCATGTTTTAGAAAATCGTGGAAAGATCATCGAATCTTTGTCCTTAAAACTCGTTTCTATTCGTCTTTTTGGGCAAAAGCATGCGTTTTGTTTTTCTCACAGTAACTACTCTCCCACCTTACCTCGTTTTTTACTGGTACTACATCTCTAATAGTATTATATTAGTTAGCGCTTACTAGCTACTAGTTTATTCTCTAGTTTTCATATTCTTGCAGAGAATATGCCATCTTCGTGTTTCATCTATGTATCAGTTAAAGTATCAATGCATCGACTGCTTAAACGTAACAATGATGAAATAATAGTTTTTTAGCTGTTTTGGGATTGGTTACATATTCTTTGTCGTTTGCCTATGCCGTTTTGCCACACGGGCTCACTGTAGCTGCAACAAACTCGCTTGTTGCTGTATTGTCCTTTTTCATTCGGTTAACCAACACACGCACCAAATCGGCGCAGATGTTGCTTGTTGTACGCTTTCAACTGGAGGAGGTCGAAGAAAGCTTAACTAGCGATTTTAACCGAAACAAAACTTATTGATTTTTGAACGAAACATTGTAAGCCAAAACGGTACGGACGAGATGAGAGTTGACTTGTACAGATTAGTGTATGGATACGGTTAAACAAAGTGTAATTAGTTTTCTTATTTGAAATAAACTAGTAGTTGATATTATTTAAACGATGGTGGACAGTAGCAAATATCAAACTGTTGGCTCATTGTTCAACCAATTGTTGGGAAAGTCTAACCGTTCTATCAAGTTAACACAAGAAATGATGAAGTTCTATGTTGACCAAAACTTTGGCGCATAACGGAGTTATAGAATTGAGATATTTAAAATATAAACTGAAGCAACAAAGTGCATGTAACACAGGAACGGTTGTGCTAATCTTCAACGTAGGCTCGCCGAACGGTAGGTTTGTTTGCAGGATGATTCTTCGTAGTAAACGAGTTATTCGTTATCGTTATCCAGAATAATTGCTTACAGATTAAACTTATCGAAACACTAAAGAGTTTTAGAAAATCTAACAGTGTGTGCTCAAAACTTTAAACATTCCAACAATTGTTTCTAGGTAAACAAAGACGACGACCAATGCTTCGAGTGCTACAAAAATTGCAATAACTAAGAGTGTAATTTAGTTGCCTATGGGTGATGATTCATATGTTGAAACATTCATTTATTCGTTTGTGATTTGTTATTGAAAAAAAAAAATAAAGTAATGTACCGGTTTTCTAGTGACCTTAAGAATGTTCCGAGACATTCATGGGGCCGGTTCTCACGACGTACTCAGATGGTTGCAGGCCGCGCGGTACGAGTCGCGGCCGTTTCCTTCGTAATTCCCCTTCAAACTGTGGGAATCTTTGCTCGCCAGTCCCTCGACTTGCGTGTGGTGTTGTCATTTGTTTCTTACACTCTTTGTCAACAGCTCTGCAATCTGTACATTTTCAATATGCTTGCCTATCGTCTTACAGCGCGTGCCAGCAATTAAGCGCGCAGCAGCTCGATCTTTCCTGTAATGTCTTTTTTGTGTCTTGTTTTGCGTATTGCGATACAAAAGAAACAAATTATTGTTCCCTGTCACTTGATGTCATCTACAAATTTGTTGTGCATTTACGAACACAAGATCAAATCACACTTGTTTTGGTCGTAGTCACACGCAAATATGAGTTTTTTCGTTTAATTTTAATGTGCATTTCAACATTGCTTGTTCACAGCTGTCCATATTCATGAGCATTCATGAGCGCCCGAAGGGTGCCGACATTTGGTTGAATGCTTATCGATAAAATGCTTACTCAAAGTCCGTCTCGTGCCAATCTACTCGAGCCCAGTCGGGCAGCTCAGTTTCGTAACCCCAGCCCGGGCCCTGAAATGGTAACAATGCAAAAGTTGGCTTTTAGTACGGTGAAATATGAGGTTGTAAAAATATTTAAAAAATATGTAGAACTTAGTACCACTAACTAAACGGACTGCAATACTGTTCTTCACAGAACCGAGGTGTTTCCAAAGGAAGAAGCGAAATACCATACGAGCAGCATAAAATCCCTACCATTGGATTACCGTGATGGACATCCTCCGTTCGGGCAGACAAACACACATGGGCCAACTCATCGCCACCGCCATGGAAATGATAATTTCCTGTACCGCATTACGACGGCTTTTAGCGTTTTAATGCGAATCGTTTACGGGCCCAAGTAAGAGCCAAATAAAAAAGGGTGAAAAGTAGAAATGTACGAAGTAAGCCATCAACCGGAACGCTTAGGCGGCGGGTTAGAACTTGCCGGCGGATATTGGGCATCCGTGGCGTAAGTGGCGCACACTCCACTTATGATGGATTTGCGGTAGCCACGGTGACAGTGAACGGACATTTCTGGTCCGGCCATCCTGGTGGGCCGCCACGCGATGTTATCCTTTTGCTCGCACGCCGCCTCCGACGGCGCCAACATATGCCTGTCATCCGTGTCACACGCAAACGTGTGCCGTTGACGACTGTCGTCGGTGGCGCTCGATGGGCACCGAGGGAGGGATCGCGTATTTGCTCGCATGAAAATGGGCAAACAAAATTATCATTGTGAAGTTCCACAGAAACAGAATGATTAAAGCAATTCGTGCGGTTTTCTGCGCTTTCGAGCACTGTCTCTTTCACACACTGATGGCCATTCTAATGGATTGCACATTGCTTTTGGGATTTCAATGATTCGGCAAAGCTTTGGAAATGGGCTGCCATGTGCCGACAGAGTCGACAGAGGGCGAACCGACAGTCACATCAATCCTAGGAGGATTTGTTATTTAAACCAATTTGAGGTGGCTGATTGTCTGAAGCATTAGCAGGACTTTTTTTGCTGCTATAGCACTATAGCTAACGCAACCGTCAGTAACGCAAATTAATGAGTATTTACAATTTGAAACCCGTTACTCATTTAAAACCCTCGGGCAATGCGGAACGATCAGTAACAGAAATTAAAAAAAATTAATAGTATGATTCTAAGAAAAAAATATGTCCGCTCGATTAAAAGATAGAAAAAATGGTGAGATGCTATACAAAATACTGATTAAATTACTTTTTAGATTATTCGGTAAGTGGACGGTACTTTCTGAACCTGAACGGCGACAGATATTAACATAAAATCGACCGTATTTACTGAACGTGATTAAAGAGCTGTTTTCACTCCGGTCGACTTTTATACTCCCTTGGCAGCTTACCTTGTACTTCCAGGCATGCAGATACATGACCAAATCCTGCGGCTTCGGATCCCGGTAGCGCACCTTGCACTCGTAGCAGTGCTTGTCGCTTGTCATTTTGTCCGGATTAAATGCCAAGTCGGGCGATTCGTGTCCCGTCTGCGTGGCCACGGTAACCTGCCGGGTCGGAGCATCGAAGAGGGATAGAGAGAAAACAGAAAGATGTTAATATCAGGTGGCCAAACACCGCAACCCACTGTTACGGGGACGAAGAGTAAAAAATGTTAGGCACACACACACACACAGATATTTAAACGAACGAGGACATTGAGGTACCACGGCTTGGTGGACAGACACACTGCCAGGGTTAGGTGATCGTGAGACTGGGGAATGCACAACACTCTACAAGTCACACGATGTTAATACGATGTTGATACGGACCGTAATCTACGGTGGGATTAGGGCGACGGACTAGCGAGAGCCAGCGCGTTACGGAACGAATTAGCGGCGAACGGCGCTGGCTCAGTTGCAATGGAATTGAGGTGGATTTTACAGATTTTCTCCGTGCGCCGAGCTTGTTGTGGAGCGCTACGGTTTGCGAAACGGATGTTTGAAAGCCAGAGGAATTAGTCGCTACCGCTTTGAGGTGCTGAAAGGTTGCAGGAAGCAATATGGGGGCGCTTGGTTTGGTTAATGGATGTAACAGGCAAACGGGGCATGAATGAATTAAAAACAATCTTCACACAGTGCGCCGCACACAGCCACACAATCGGCGCCCGGCCAGTTATGAGAAGTTTATTAATTAAAACACTAGACGGTGCACACTTTACGCGGCTCGGAACTCACGTTAGCACCGGAAGCGGCCATAGCAGCAGCAGTAACAGCGGCAGCAGATGCTTGCTCTGTCGCAAATTTGTTGCACTCTTGAAACGCAACGACTGCCGCTTCGTCGACCTGCGTGGCTGAGTCGGCTGTGTTGGCGGCGACGGCTGTGGTGGGCGAAGAGCTAGCACCTTTCGGGCACTCCCAAGCAGCAGCAGTCGTTGTGCGCTGTGAACATACATATCCACACACGTTATGAAAGTCAGTGTCCTTCCGCTTCGAACGAAACCCCCAAAAAGCGTAGATAAACACACCACGGAACACGGGAAAAGGGGGCTTCGGCAACGCGCCGTCAACGAAAGTGCAGCCCTCGCAGGCAAATGAAATGCAACTGCTAACCAAATTTAACGACAGACTTGAGCGTTGGCCTACACACGCGAGACGGAGGAGGGATCGGTGAAAATTAGTCTAAATAACCACAACGTTGTGGCGTAACCGCAGCCGTGGCGTGCCGGGCTCTAGTCTCTCCGCTTGCTGCTCAGCCGTAAGCGAGCTGACCCAAAGCGGCAGGGCGGCGGTTTTTGGTGATTTCACGTTGGTTTTTGGCAATTCGGTACCGTGTCGGGATGAAACAAATTGAATATTTCAAACCCCACAAGCCTCGCCTCGTACATCCTTTAAAACCGGACACCGGGCGGGTGGTGTGCACATAAGTCCCTCGGCGATTGCGGGCAGAGGATTCGGGATTCGGGATTCCGGGTATCCATTTATAATGAGATACTAATCGTGTTTACGTGTACGGAGCTTGCGGTGGATAGCTGTGATAGCGAGGAGAATTGCGAAAATGCAATAAAATCCCTTTAATATTAGATTTCGACTGTAAATGGGTGGTTTTCCGGGTTTTTCGTCCGGCCAGCGATCGCCGGGCGGCCGGGCAGCCCAACCGGCAGCAAAGTCATCGTCGTGATAATGGGCAACAAATTTTGCAGCTTCGACCACTTCACGGAGCGCGCGCGCGGGCGCAGGAGAAAGGGATCCAACTAAAAGGTAAAAACAACGCATAATGCTGGGCGCTTTCCGGTGGAACACCGTACGTGGAACACATTTCGGACGGTACGCGCGGCTAATGAATGGGCAATCGAATTAGTTATGCCAACGGGAATACCATTACGAACAAACAAATTATGCTGGCCGTTGTGTGCCAGCCAGCCAGGAAGTGCAGCCGCCGCCCGTGTAAGGACATATGGAATGGGTGCTCATTCAAATTTCCTTTTAGCGCGCACCTTAAGCGAGATTAATGCACACGGGGATTAATTATATGTTACTGTTTACGGGGTGCTCCGTAATACCGGGTGGTGGCGTCGTTGTCTGATGGCTGTCCCTCTTAATGGTTTCCATTCGGTGGCCCAGTTTCGGGTTCGTCAGTACAATGTCGCGAACGGAATGCAGCTGCAGCAGGTTCTGGAGCAGGATGAAATGACTCTAATTCCGCGCTAGCGGAATGCGCATCGACATAAACCCCAATCAATTGCTTTGAACGCTTATTAATGGTCGGATAATCCGGGTACGCTATTAAGTATTCGCAGACCGCCGGTGGGCGCCGCATTGTGAAAGCCGCGGATACCTTACGGCCGGAGAGCCGAACGCTTGACAGATTTGAAGTCCAGACCATTTTGCCACAAAAGAGCGCTCTTCGCAATGTTTGAAATAATTAATTGATTAAATAAGTTAATAGCCCGCCGTAGGTCGTACCGTTTTCAAAGCTTTGCGCTAACGCACAGCAAACCGGGCGCGGTTCGGTCAAGATTGTGAGTTAAATCTATCGCCCCAAAACCTCAAGGGTGCGGTGGCAGCACTCAAGACGGCGCTTCGTTGAAGCACCGGAACGAAAGTCTAAATCATGTCTAATTAACATCAATGATTTCTCTTTCCGCTACATTTCCATTTGCCCAAGCTGAGCAAACATCATTATAATTCCGTGCGGTGGCACGTCTCCGTCCGAAGATAAGCTACACACCGCCAGCCATCAAAATAAGGACGAACCGTTGTTTGCCAGCACCGGAGCGTTGCTTGCCCGCTTACCTACTACTATCACTGGCCGGGGCCCGGGTGGTATTCAAATGTTCACCGGCATTCTCGGATTTCTGGTGGGTGGAATTAGGAGATCCGGAACAGAAGTTGCCCGCCAAAGTGGAGGCTTTTGAATGGTGTTCCGTTTCCTCCCATCCTGAAGGCCCCAAGCACGAACGATTAAAGTTTGCCGTTACTGCATTATGAAGCTGTCACCGACAGGGTTTGCTGAATGTTGTATGAAGCTGCCGTACTCGTGTGTCCCGTCCCACTATGCCCATTCGGCTAACTAACGAAGTTTCGGGGAAGCTTTGTGGGCAAATTGTACCATAAATTAATGATAATTGTGACGTACTGGAACAGGCCACACGCACACGGTCGTTGTTTTAATTGTGTCCGGTCGCATCTGTTGAAACAACACTTCACACGATCTCCGAGGTGACAACCATGACACTCCGTGACACGTGGAGTCCAACACGTGGAGGTGTCGTGTGGTTCCGAAACTGCATACGTATGCAAGTGCCGGAGTGACTACAGCTGGTCATCGTTAGTTTTACGGACGTTAACAGAAGACCGGTCACGGGCAGGAAGGATTGACGATCGGTTTATCGCTGGCAACGACTAGAGCTTGCTTCAGGAGCATGGTAAAGTTTCTTCATTTCAAGCATTTCAACTTCTGGGTTCTGGTTGTGACTAAAAGTGATAGCTAAAACAATAACATTCTGAATCAGCGAAGCGGACAACCGTTCACCAAGTTATCAAATCAGTACATCTGTTTCTGAAAATAACCTGCACCGAACACGACGACAGCCTGTAGAAGATAACGGCTCAAAGGTTGGAAAATGAAATTCACCCTTGGCCTTCACCGATGGCTGAAGGCGGTTGCAGGATCATTATCACCGAAATAGTTCCCATTTACGGTGCCCGAGCTCGCGTACCGTCTTGTTCTGATTGCTCTACGGCACCCCGTCAAAGACGGGCCACTTCAACAGGTTTGCACATCACGTGCGTCTGGTCTCTAGCTGCTGTCAGTGTCAGAACTATCGCCTACCGTTGATTCGATTGCCAAACGGGTGGCCATTGCCACCGTGTTGGTATTTAATTTAATTTTCATCGTTCCATCGTCACTCCGCCGCCGCGAGCGTCGTGTAGGTGCCTCTCAACCGTCTTCGTGAAATGTGAAAACATTCGCGAATAAATGTGTATTTTCGAGCAGAGCAGACACCCCGCAAGACAAGAGTGCCGCCGTTCAGTGAACTTGCCAAAGAAAATGGTACCAGTTGCACCCCACATTATTATCGGGGCCAAGCATAGTGCGGCAAGCAATCTATGTTTGCCGGAACACCGTTAGCGGTGGTCGTTCGCCGAAGAATGCGGGAGCTGTCTAGGAACGAGCAATCGGTTTGAATGAGTTTCTTTCTGCTTCTCTACTCTCTACACTTTCTATCACGCCAAGACAGTTGCAGTTGAGATGCGTTCATTATCTTCGGGACGCGCCATCGTACGGTCCCGCCGCAGCTGGTGACGCGACGGGAAAAGTTTTTAATGAACCTACGAAAACCGAATTGGTAAGATTGTTTAAAATTAAAAGGCACAGCACCGCAACGGAGTCGCTGCCAATTTCGACACCAATCCGTATGTAGGTGGCGTATTTTTTTTTTGGTTGGACACGATTTTAGAAGAAAGTTTTGAATTTTTTGTCACCCTAACATTAGAAAAAGTTAAATTGTTTGAACCACTGTGTTCTAAATCCATCCACAGACTACCAACGCCGGAACGAGGGGCCACCATTGAGCTGCAATTCGAAGGATTGTTCGATTTTCCTCCCATGGGTGGGCCAAAACGAAGGCAAACCCGAACGGTAGTTCCCCAACTGTAAATGTTTTAATTACCTTCTGCGACTGCATTCGGCCACCGACGATGGTGTTGGTGGTGGTGCTGGCGGTACCGACGACAACAGTGCCAACGGGTCCGGTGCTGCCGGTGTTCGTGCCACTCCCGACGGTGGTGCCAGCGACCGCGGCCATTGCATTCGCCATGAGCAACGAGGCGCACATATTCTCGTGGGGGCTTTCGCTGCCCAGCGACACCGGCCGAGGGCTTTCCGAACAGGGCGACGCCTCGCGGGACACGCTCTCCGAGTCGTCATCGGACAGGATTTGCCCTGCAATTTGCATCCGCACCGAGTTAGCAGAGGATCCATCACAACTCCGTTTGGGTTGCTGCTTACCGCGATCGCTCGGATCACCACTTACCTTTCACGTCATCCAGATCGTTTTTCATCGGTTTAAACATTGACAAATCCGAGTCACCGTCGATGCCGAGCCAATTTTCTGCATTGTGAATATTGATCAGGTCCTTCACCAGCTGCTCGTCGCTCTTGCCGCCGATGTCACCGCCGCGGCCCTTGGCCGGACCGAACACCTCGTGGTTGTACAGCGGATCGTTGACGACCGGATAGCCTACGGGTGGTGGAAAAAGAGTAAAGCAATGAGGGCCGGTGCAAAACGGGATTCCCCCGGCTTGCCGTGGTGGTCGCCGTGTCCCGTACCGAGGTACTGCAGATGCACCCGAATCTGGTGCATACGGCCGGTGCGTGGTTTGCACTGCACGACGCTGCTGCTTCCGTTGAAACCGAGCTTCTGGAATATGGTCGTACATTCCTTTCCCTTGGGTGAAACCTTGCAAACGCCAATCTTGTAGCTGACGACCTCGATCGGCTCCTTGCACTCGATGATGCCACTGCAGAGAAAGAGGGGGAAAGCACCGGGTTGGTTAGGATGGTGGCGACAGCGTCATGTGATATGAGAGATCCCGCCATCAGTAAAGTCAAACTGAAACTAAATCAAATCCCTCCGTCTAGCTGATTCGTCCGCTTCCTCCGTCCCGGGAGACCGCTTCGGGCGGCGTTACAGGCGATCCGTAATCGCGGCGGCGACGGCGAAAGCCTCATCGGTTTTACCGACGTTACGCCGTGCCGCAACGGAGCCACGGCGACCCGCTCTCATGGCAACCCCCGAGAAGAACTCATTTCCGTTGCCCCTCGCATTGCCTGACAGCACGGTGGCGCGAGGTTGGTGAGGGAAAATCCAAAGTGGGTCGCAAAAAGTCTTCGCACACCATACGTTGGTGTTCGCAAAACCCCTTCCTGCGAGCGTCGCCAGTATCCATTAGCGTTCCCGTCTCGGTCGGTCGGTGAATGGTCGTGGATGGTCACGTCCCCCGCTCCGACACCGTGTCTTCTGGTGACACACCCAGCACTCAGCTTCCGGCACCACCGACCAACCCAACGGGCGCGCTGGAGCCGAAGAATAATTGGAATCCTTATAAGCTGACAGACTTCCGATGGGATCTCACGGCTGGAGATCCCGGGTTTTGTTTCGGGCACCGGGATCCGACAATCCGCACGCACCCGTTGGCCACCGGCACAGTGGTTTTAGGCGGGCGCGACGGGCGACGGCAAAGACAGTAACATAATTTTATTACCATTACCCTGTGCGTGGCCGACTTTCGGGCGCGACACCGGGGCCGGGGATTCAATTATACGGGCAACATGAATTGGATTTTTATCGGGTTAATTTAATTACCGGACGAGCTTATCCAGCGAGGGCTCGAGTGCTCGATACGGTGCGAATGGCCGTGACTAAGCAACACGCTTTTAGGGGGTCTTTATTTTCGTTGGGACCTGGGGCTGGGAGTCTAATTGCTTGCGTAATGACACTGGCCGCTAACCACGGGTTGCTGCTTGATACGGAGAGATACTTGATGATGACTTTGTATTTATTTCGAATATCCCGAAACAGGAATCGATATAGAGAAAGTTAAAGAGCTCCTTTATGCTTAAATTTATTATTGCAAATCTAAGTGAATTTAAAACACCTTTATTTCCATCGGAAGTTCCGATTTGCCTTTAAAGTGCTGACAAAGAACGGCACGAGGCTGCGAATCGTGAAACACAAGAGCCTAATCCTGACACATTTTAATCAACAGCAAACCCGGGTCGCCCTCGGACTTCTCAAGTGCTTCCGAACGGACCCGGGTTTGCCAAATCGGATTAGAATCGGGCTGAGCGATTGACTAGCGAGAACAGTGCACCGTCCAGCAATCAATTTGCATGTTTCGACGAAGACGATTGACGTTCTCGGGCATCCCTATCCAAGGGATCATTTCCTGTCGGTCTATGTCCGACGTTCCGTTTGTACTTACTCTGGGAACTCGCCTTCCACCCGACAGATGTACTCTTTCTGCACCTGTCGGTTCCGGATCTGGTGCTCCATTTGGCGGGCCTTCTTGGGGCTTCGGCCGAACAGCAGCAGCCCCGACGTGAGCCGATCCAGCCGGTGGATGGTGCGCAGATTTTTTAGATTATACTCCTTCGCCAGGATGAACACTACCGTGTTGTGGCGGTAACGTCCACAGGGATGAACCTTTTGCGAGGGAAGGCAAAGCGAGTGAGCGTGAGTTTGCGTGACAGATTGTGCCCCCGGTTCGGAACGAGCTCCTTTTTTTTACTGATCATTTAGAAGAAAATAATGGCACATTGAGAGGTAAAACAGGTTGAAAAGGTTAAACAAACGGCTGGAAGCATAACTAGGCGGCCGGTGAAAGCATAAACGTCTACGGTTAATTATTCAACGCGATCACAATCAGAAGCGCAAGCGAACTGCAAACGAAGCAGTAACACAAAATAAACGATAACGCCACGTCGGTTAATAGAGTAAATTTGTGGAAGTAAACCACAAGCTAAGTTCGAAGCTTATGTTTGATTTGGTTGCTCGGTTTGTCGGATAAATACAAATTCAAAGTGAAGTGTTCCGTGCTTTCATAATAATAAACATTAGGGGTTGTGGTCCGGGAGGATAATTGTGTAGCAGCAATTAAAACGGTACGTTCGGCGACTTGCAAACACTAATGTGCCATCCGGTAGCAGCCGTTCCAACGCCATGTTCTGCACTTTTATGAGGTGATTGACTTAACTTTAGTTTCAAAAATCTAAGCGGGTCAGTACGTTCACACATGCCGTCAGCGCAATTTTCGGGCGCGCCGTACAGTGCCGGAGCCCCCTCATAAAAGCGCCTTTGCAAAGTAGTGGTACAGCTCATCAGCACGAACTCAGTAATCAGGGTGCTTCTTCCCGTGATGGCACCGGCCCTCGTTGGGGTCCTGTTAGTAGTATGCGCTGCTCAGCCAATATCGTAAGAGGTGGTGACGCTGGTGGTGTAATATTGGCACCGCACGAACCGGCACTAACAGGCAGGGGTGGTGCAAAACGGTACCCAGTGACCACAGTGTGTGCGCTCCAGCACAACGGCCCTAATGGCGTGAAAATTCCTTGGAGTAATCACCACCGTCTAGATGCTTCGTTTGCAGTCGAGCCAAACGGCTGCATGTGGGATATAATAGTAAGGGTATCGTTATCCTGGGTGCGGCTTCGAACAACGAATCCTCACCAACGGTGTGGGGTCCTCTTTGCTGTTATGGTGGCCTGTTTTGTTGATGCGGTTGTTACGAATGCGCTTCTCGTGTTGAACACCCGTTCGCCAGCACGTAGCTTTCCGCAAAATTTGACGTCCATTTACTGATGCGGGGCTTGCGTTGGTTTTATGACCCGTCGATTGCCATCGTTTCTATTCATTTGGTTCGACTTCGCGGTGTAGGATCGGTGCGCCAAACATTGCTGGCAGAGTTTTCGCAACGTCATACAAAATGGGCCCCAAATTATGATGGAAATGCACGGCATGGAACACCAACCACGGCCATTCGTATCCGCTGAAGCTGCTGCGATGCTGTAGCGTCAAACAACTGCATCGTAATTGTATGAATATACGGAATTTTGTTGATGCTCCGAATGGTGCACCGAAGCTATTCGAATTTCGTTACCTATGCAACGTTTACAACATTTTGAGGCTTTCGCCATTTCACTGATATGTATTTATGTGATTTCGAATTTCACGTGGTATCGGCGTTTCTCAACGATAGTAATATGTCGGGGCTGTAGAAAAAGGTTTTTTTACCCAGCTTACGTTAAAAGATTTGTTTTCAATAAATTAAACTTAAAAAGAGCTGAATAAATGTATGCTTAGTTGAAGACTGATTGGCTGCCTGACATCGATCGATTGCACAAATGAAACGCTGTTTTTGTATTCAATAGAAAAGTCAAATATAGATTATCAATTTTGTTGAACCGTCCAGCTACTTGTGGTTCATGATTGTGTCCTCTCAAACATCGCTGCAGGACGAAATTGTTCACACAAAAGAACCAACAAAAGTCGCTTCGGATCTGAACGGAATCCGGATGGCTGTAAAGGCGCCACAAAAGTCGTAGAAATAAGGAAACTTTCAAATTGCCTTCAATCAATTTAAATCAGCAGTTGTTGTTTTTCAATTCGAGGCTTTCATCGAACCGAAGTTTTCGGGATTGGCTAGTAAACGAATGCCTCAACAAGGACCGAAAAATTCCATTTTTCTGCATTTAAACAAGAAACATTAAAAAAAAATTGGGACCCTATAAAATGCAATGAAATTGGAATAATAGTCAAAGTGGCAACGGTAAGAGTCAGAAAACGTGATGAGGATCTAATCGGCTCTAGTCAATCTGCGATAAATCATGATACACTTTCAAGTCAAATGGACTAGAAAAAACAATAAAAACGTTTTGCACATTCAAAAACAAGTAATAGGCATTTGAGGATGTAATCCTATTTGCATCCTTTTCAGAAAACCAACAAATCAATCCGTAATTCACGTAAACGATGCCTGTGCTATGTGTGGTTGTGTCCATAAATTGGATTAAATTTATTGCCATTTCAATCCTTATCCAAGATGCTATCCAACCTTTTCGGGGTTTTTCATCCGAATTACAACCTTCTTTTACGGGGTGTGCTAAGCAACGTGGAGTTGAAAAAACGATCCACGTTCCCGAGGCTAAATTTATGTTGGTTCAAAAAAAAATCGCACCATCCAAAGTCGAGAGCTCATTGGCACCGTGCGTTGAGGGACAATCTCTTTAAAACAGAACCATAAAAAGGTGGAACGTGATTTAAGTTTTGCATTCATGATTGTCGAGCTGGGTCCACAGGATCTAGGCTTATCTCCGACTTCATAAAAGAAAGCAAAAGGGAAAATGGTTTTGATGTGGGACTACCCCGTACGGGATTCATTCCTGCGTACCAGCGATAAAAGATCTGTAAGTTAATTAGTGGCGGTGGGAACATGTTGAAAAATGGTAAATGATAAGAGAGGACCCAACCAAGAAAGATTAAGCCTAACTCGGTGATTTATGTTTAATGATCTCCAGAAATCATGGTTTTGCCAGGAGATTAAAGTAAATCGTAGATATCCCACCAGATACCATTTCGGCATGTTGATGGATTAACCAAAGCATTACAACGTATTGAAGTAGTTATACAAGACGGTGTTGGTGATGCTCCAATTTAGTAATGTTTCACGAGAAATTTCCAATAATTTATTGTGTAGGTTGATAATGACCAAAGTGCTATGACGTTCAAAAGTAATATTCTCTATTTGAGGTTTAGCAAAATTATGTCACTGATTGCTATTTATCAATAAACAACCAATTAAAACAAAACAAGTTCTATCGCACTAAAATATGAAAAAAAAACTCGATCGACCATAAATTAACGACTGAAATTTATCGCCTGTCGAAACAACATAAACAAGGACCGTATGAATGGGGCTAGGCTTAGATGTTGGAGCTTGGAACTAAAAAAGTTGACACAATTCTAACTGGTCGTTAAGATGCGAACATGCGACGGTGAACGACCGTCAAGTGTTCACAGTGAGTGGACACATTGTGTAGCTTGTTATGTGTTAAGTTCCACAAACACACTCGCGCAAAGTTTCGCTATTTCGATGAGCAATTTGTACCGCACGAGATTGGCTGCATGGCATAAGGACAGGGAGCACAAAACAGGCTGAAGAGCCAAGAACCTTGAGTGAAAACTTTTTTCAGAGCCGTGTCCGTGTCCCCATCTCGCAAAACCGGTTCACTCTCGTTTGCTACGCTTTCAAGGACTTTCCTACATTTCTCGGCCACGCTCCGGCAGAACGCCGTCTGGCTGGGATGGCGTCTGACCGATACGGTTAGCAGGAGTCCTTCAATTTGAAATGACGCTTCCTTCACTCACACTCTCTTGGGGTGTGTGTGCGTGTATTGCGTGTGCTGCGTATGTGTGTAAGCCAGCGAGAGGACTAACTTTTCTTCGATCGCGAACCGTCCGCCGTCCCGTAATGTTCCATTTTTTTGCGACTCCAATAGGAAAGCTTCTAAAGCCTGTCCCCCAGCCTGTGCCGGAGGAGCGGGCGCCATGAAATAACGGACCGGAAAGGGGAAATCGAAAACGAATAAAGATGAGAATTTATCTAAGGCATGGGCTTCGTCGGGACGGCTCAAAATGTTTGCGCCAAGGGAATCGAACGCTTTGGGCCCCGTCCCGCCGAGCCGTTTTACGTAGTGAAAACAATTTTCTTTTCACAACTCTCGTAGCATTGCAACCGGAAGAAGATTGGGGAGACCCAGGGACTCCGGCGCCGGATGGGGAAAACCCGTAAACTTGATAACATCGATAATGTTGCGTTACGTGTTAGGTCACATTTGGCGCGGTCGCCGAGGGAGCAGTTCTTTTGGCACCATCGATGCATGGGCAACGATAGGCACATTAAGCTCGTTATTTAATCATAAATCGTTACGGAGGGAGATATTTATAAAAGCCACGATTTTACTGTGCGTCTCGCGTTGAATCCTTTCTTGATGACACTTGGTTCTTTGACTGCCAGTTGAGTAAACAAATGATTTTTTTTATTTTGCATCTATCCCGAACCAGACCGGCATTTAAGTCAAGCACACGCTGTATTAGTTGTTGGTTATTAGTTGTTTGAATTACGTTTACATAGTTAGTGTTACTCGCAAAACATGTTAATAGGGACTCTATCACTTCGGGCCACCCATTGGCTCTCTACGGAGTATATCTGTGCAAAACACGATCCGTACACGGTCTCAGAAACACTAAATGCTACGACCCTTTGCATTGGCATTGCTCGTCCTTGCTCGCGTTCACCAGTGAAGGACCAAACGGTTCCGTGTGTCGTTTCTGTGGTGCAGTTCCCCTTTTTTGAGGCTTTTCTAGAAGTAAAACTTAGCAAACGGGAAGGTGATACGACACATCACAGCAGGGAAACGGGACAAACTGGACAGATAGAAAAGAAAAACAACCAAAACGCTGATCTTCGGGTCAGCCCCGGGGGGTCAGAGTGTGTCACATATTATTGGTTACTCACCGGCAGCGAACACGGTTTGTCCAGCACTACGAGATCATTGTCGACATAGATTATTTTTATCGAATGATCTAAGACGGGCGTCTCGTGCCTGTGTTGCGGCCGCCACGAACATCGAATGAGCGAATGAGATAAAACACAGAGTCACAGTCATGGCGGTGCCGGGTGGGAGTGGGGTGGCGAGTTCCGGATTGTTCCCGAACAACCGTAGTTTGTAGGAGCGTTTTGTATGGTTTTTTTGTACAATCATTGTTTAGCGCACAGAGTACCAGCAACCGGCGTTTTGAGCAAGGGAGTTCCAGGCGGCAGATCACGATGTGCACGGTTCATTACAGTACATGGCGACGAGAGACAGAGAGGTCACGAGATCGTTACCACACACACCAGCCACAGATTCCGTTCGGCGTCCAGTTCGGCGTTCGGGTAGCCACCGCAAAACACGCGCACACATACACACCCGGGCAGATAATAATAAGTGGTTCGGTGTTAATATATTTACTTTACAGTATCGGGTATTATTATAGTGTCAATGGCAATGATTAAGAATGTGCTTTTTATGCTGCAAGTGAAGAATGTCGAGAGATGAGAAATCGGGGTTTGCTCATTGTACACGGCACAGCGAAAACACATACGATACGTGCAGGTTTTCGAACAATCGCCCCAGGACCACTAGCGGCTTGTGTTGCCATCCTCAATTGTTCGTTCCTTCGATTTACTAGTCTCACCCGAAGAGCGTGATTCCTTTGGTTTTGAAGCCTACCGTACGAATCCGTTTATACGACCACGCGTCTGGAGTTATGTATTTGGGTTTGTGTTTATGTGATTTGAGGTCGAAGGGTGGTGATTTTCCGGTCTGTCAACATGGCGATGAAATTTGCGCTGTAATGTTGCTGTTCCACTCTTTTATCCTCTTTTTATGTGGATGTGACAACAAAGGGGAGTGAATTAGTGGTTGCAGCAACAAAAGCTTTTGTTTGGTCCGTTTTCACCGCATTCAAGGTGATTTCGTGGAGGACAAAAAAATCACATTAATGCGGGCAAGTTACAGGCGACCAGGCGTCTCCACCGGTGTTGCATTGCAGAGAACGGGACTCGGATTCCAGCATTGCGTACGATTTTTATGATCGTTATTAGAGTTCCTCTTATCGAAAAACTTTAAACATAAACAAGAACACACAAACACACACACACAGAACGAACGCATTGCAGTTAGTAATCGGTTATGTATCTTTCGTTAGAATAAAAGCTGCATTCCCTGAACTGACATTCCATATTAATGAACACTCTGCGCCGGGCACCGGTGTTCCGGAAACGTGAAAGGCGCACAGTTTAGTGACGAATCAAAGGTGAGGTTGTAATTCTTTGCTGAACCAAGAGCTAATGCGGCAAAGCACACATATTTGGAAGAATCGAATTCTACCACATAGTCCCTTATCTTCAAACGGATGAACTTCTATTAAACATAAAAGAAAACACGGAGGTGAGGAATCTGGCCCCTCGGGGGTGCTACTCGATATCAGGAAGATGTTGATAATGGGATAAAGTCATCCAAACGGCAGCCTACAAATGTAGATTGTGCTGCACAAGTTGACTTAAGGAAGAAAGCCCTTAGTGACAGAAGACGATATCCTTCGATTCGCATCTCCGTGCTCCGAAGAATTCGAGTGCGTCATGACGTAAGTACATATTGTCCTCTAGTCTCTCTCTCTCTCACTCTCCTCCTCCTCTTTCTTTCTCTCTCTATCTCTCTCTCTCTCTCTCTCTCTCTTTAATTCTATTTCTAGGCCTCTTTTATTATTGCTATCCCTACACGTTGTCACGCACGCCGGGTGGAATACAAACATTGTCAGTGTCTGATTATTGCATGGACGTGGCTCGTTGCGATGACATAGACATGTATGTACCACCGATAGGACGAGGCGGATATGATTTACAATATTTTATTAGATTAAACTCAAACAGATTTATTGACGGAAGCGCGCGGAACACATAAACTGGCAGATTATAATTTTATCTCTTACGTTTGCCCCACAAATTCTCAGCGCTACGTTACACCATAATGCGATATGTGCCACAAGATAGCGCAATATGAACCAGTTGACATACTTCACCGGGCCACAAACAGGATCACGTCGGGCTTTATCTTGTCGGGCCTCTCGACAAGGTTCGCCGACATTACTCTCATATCGTTCGATGTTGCAAGTACCGTAATGTCGCATTAGCATCAACTAAAACGTGGAATGGCGGATGTCAACAGCAAGCCAGTTCCGGTTTGATTATTCGAATTGAACCATTTCCCGTACTTATTAAATGGATACTATTCTAGTTCAAAAGATGCTGGATTTAGAATTCCTCAAACTGAAAGCATTAAAGTAATCTATGGTCTATCTGCTGGTTTTTGGCGATCCTTTGAAGAGTGAAGTAACTCCATCGAATAGGAGACATGTTGATGCATTCACGGCAGTTGAAAATCTCAGTTTTAAGCAATTTGTCTGAAATTAAGCGAAGAGATTTTTGACATATTTTATGCGCTGTAATCCCAGTGCAGCCACAGTGAAATGGTAGATTAAACTTTTCCACAGCGAGCTTTCCGTGCGCATCGAATCTTTTCTCATCCAGGACACGTCCTATTATGTCCTGGCCGGGGTATCCGCGATCCCTAGAGCAATCAATCGCTGGCACGATGAGGAAGGCTCTTCGCTGAGATATCCCGGAACAGGAACACACAATAGGAATCGTTAGGAATGGCGGATAATGCTGCACGAGCACCGTTGGACCAAAAAGTGAACTGACAGCCCGGCGGACTGGTTGATACTTTTTGTCAAAACTGAAGCGAAACATTCACCATCGTTGGCTCCGAGGATGGCTTAACGTTACACCGGGGAATAGGGCCGAAGGGTGGTGATTGCAAGCAGAGCAGGGATACCGCCGACCAACCGAGTCCGTTCCATATAATTCAATTTTGATTTTGCTCTCGAAATCAGCTGCTCCGTTGCAAATGTAACGGGCGCATTGGTAAATCTTTCCTCCCATTGGGAACCATCTCAAGTGCATTTTGAGTTTTGCTTCCGATGTGCGCCTTCCCTGTACGTGCACAATGGTCTGACTTCCCTTTCGGTCTGACTGATGAAGCATCAAGCGGATTATCGTATCTATGCTGGATTGCGGTAAAAAGAGCCAAGTTATCATTCTTTTTTCATGCCGGATAGCAATAATCTGTGCCACGGTTTACACAATGCGGAAGAGGAGTGCACGGGACACGTGAAACCTTCCAACGAAAGCCACAAAACCACAAACGAAGAAAGGATGGTGCCTGACGCTCTTTTTTTCTTGGGTGAGAGTAACAAAAGGGAAAAAATTAAAATCGACCGTAATTCGTTCATTAATTTCATTTAAATTCTACTTAATTTCAGTACCAGTTTCAAAAAGTATTTAACTATCAAGAAAATTTACTAATTGTTGCTAGGGACCAAGATTAATCAGACAATTAAAATACTAATCGCCATTTTCAACAGTAATCGTTCTGCATGATATTCATTTCTATTTATGACGTTGTTTGCATCATTTGAATATCTTTAAAGTTGATGGGCAAGTAACTTATTTAACGAAATAAGAGAGACAGGCAAAGGCATATTTAAAATATGTATCCGTGAAACTAGGACCCACGACTAGACAGTTTCCAGTGCGGGCAGAACATGAAAAAACTCCCTCGAAATGCAGTGCATTAGACGAAGCAAAGTGCACACTAGCCCCCCGCGCGAATGGAGCGACATAAAGCGGTCAAGGCCCCGCCACCAAAGTTTATTGTCAACAACGTGAGTTGAAAATGGGCGGCATAAAACATCGGCACTTGGGCCATCTGCAAAAAAATGCCTCGAATGGTTGCGGTTTCACGAGCCACCACCAACCGGGCGGAATGTTTAGTGAATAAAAGTGAAAGAATAAAACAATGTCGACGGGTACCATGATAAATGGCCAATTTTCACGTGACATTTGTGAATCTGACTTCCCGCCTGTCGCCACCACTGTTTAACGTACTACACTTTTTGCGAACATTATTTGTCCTGACAACAATATGCAGCTGATATCGCATTCGGGGGTTTAACTTTTTTTCTATTTTATAGTTTTGAAGGCGAAATGCTGTATTTCCGGTGTGACACAGGAAACCACAGTCGTAGTTTTGGCGGTCAAACATTTATACGAGTATACCGTCTCGTTCCCACAGTTAGTTGGAGTAGAACAGAACAAAAAAGCGTTATCTGAAAATACTTAGCTGTAAATGTTGCTTGCGGTATACGGATTTTGCATTTTACACTCACGAAGCTTTCGATTGTCTAGATGTTTAAAATTGAAATCATAGTAAGCCAAGCAGAAGCGGAACAAACGAAACGGTCATTTCGCATCGGAACGGGTTGGCTCAAATATGTTAGTGTTAGGTGTGAGAGTGTTTTGACGAAAGTAACAGCTCATTAGTCGAGTGTGAGCAATGAATTTGAAGAAATCGGAAACTGTTTTTTCGAACCAAATCAAACATAAGCATGATCACAACCAACGCACGTTGGGCCACCGACGGCTGCCAGTGCACGACAGGGCTTCGATTGGCGGCAATGCGAATTAATACTACGAATTAATAGTAACATTTAAACAAAATGGCGGTCATTTAAGCCACTTACTGGAATAGATGCTGGTTTGTTCACAACCACAATATCGTCGTCCATGTGCACTATTGTGATTGGTTGACTAGTTACTGGAACTTCATGTCTGGAAAATACAACACTCATATGTAGATGATTTTGGTAAGGGTTTCAGGGGAAGTATAATCAACTATTGGAGGAGTTGAGTTTCGTAAGCTGAGTAAAATGGAGCAGAAAACATAAAAGAAGGTCCTAAAACATATCGAGGAATCAGACAGTGGCCGTCAGCCGGTAGTTTTGGAGCATATTAGTATAACGCGAAAGCAATGTTGGAGTATTGGTGTACTACGGAACTAGGAACAGGGTTGTAGAAGCAAGGAAAGAAGGAATATTTGGAGCCTGAACACCGTAAGTAGGTAAATATGCAATTAATGTTGCGTAGTCCCTACTGAACCGATTCTCGTTAGGATATTTTGACCTATGTTGGTGCGATATCATATCATAAATCATATCATATCATAAACCGCCTCAACAACGAATGTATTTGTAGCTTTTAACTACTTAAAAAAGTATGGATAAGTAGTTAGCTGACGCTCACCGCAAGGTATTGATTATCTCACGAACCATCGTAAGGAGTGAGCATCATAAAAACCGATTCTGACATGAAACAAACACCGAGAGGATAAGCTAAGAAAAGTCTGAACTGGGTTAATAGTATATTTAGTAGATACGAGGATTGTTGGCTAAAGTTTTTCACGTCAGGTTCTAGGCATGCCTCTACCGAGTTACACTAGTTGACTGCAGCACACTGTTATCAAGAGCATCGTTTAGTACAATCTGCCGTTGTGGCGTAAGTTCCACCCTCGCCAGACCAGGGGAGTGACTTCGTCCGATTGCGAATCCCGATTGTAATTTCACTAGGAAGATAAAAAACAAATAACATGCCAACTTTTTCTATGCCCCCGTTAACGGTGAACTTCATTTTATGGCTGTTGTTTTCCACTCGAGTTATTTTTGTTACTCTCGGCAATCAGTGACAAAAACAGGTGCCAGAACTTTGGGTCTTTAGTGCAGCAGCTTTTTTCTCTTTTTAAACCATCATAAACATCACATCAGAACAACATCTTGCAGTGGCAATTTAAGTTAGGAAGAAGCAGCTATCATATCAATACCAATTATAAATTTTTCTTCGCTGGCGTTGGGGATTTTTTGTGAGTAAACCATTTTTTTTTGTAAATAATAGAACACAAAACAAATGCCTTTTGATCCAATAAGCATGAGCGCTATCAGCCGCAAACACGGTGAATGCAAGTAACTGTTTTATCGAAACCTATAAAATACTTTCGTTTTGACAATGATGTTTGGTTTTTCTTTATCTCAGAAGAACGGACCGGGCCGTATTTATAATGTTGTTTGGTTGTTCAGCTACCAAATTGTTCCTTGTTACAGGGCAAAGAATGGCGACGATGAGGAAAGCACAGGATGAGGAAAGTTTAACGTGTAAGCATTGAGGATTTGTAATGATTCGTGCTGTTGTTTGTATGTTTGTCAAGCTTTCTACGGAATTCGAAAAGGAAGGTAATAATCGCGATTAGAACATTTTCCTTCTGATCACTCGTGTGTACATTTCCGTACATGTCTGGGCTATTTACAGCGCTGTTCGTATATATTCATTTCGTTTCCTTCTTGTTTATTCGTTCGTTTAACGTTGTCCTTCGGGTCAAATTAGGCAGTGCTTGCGTACAGAAGTTGACCAAAGAAAACGGAAACCTGCGAGGAGGAATCGTCGACACGTCGCGTTATCTTATAAGTGGACAAGAGTCTAGCGAAGGAACGGACGAACATTAATGATGAAAAGTTACGCACTTGCAGTACCACAGTCATTTCTAGGTGGTTTGTTAAAATTCATAAGACTTTTTATGTCGATAAGAAAAAGAAACTGTACAAGGAGACAATGAGCATAGAAACATCGCAAAATTAATCAAACGGTGAATGCAAAAGCATTGCAGAAATATTGCAATGTCTCGTTTAAATTAACGTGAAAGGTTTGTTGCGTGGTTTTAGAAAATTCATCAATTCCAAACGAGCCTTCTTGTCGTCAAGAAAGGATACCAAATGAATGGTGTTCTGAAGGTCGACAAAGCCTTTTCAGTGACCGAATGAACGTTTACGGAATGTTGCTCAGAAACAGAAATATTTTACAGGAAACACATAAGGAGAAACAATCAATTCCAATTACCTGTGAACGATGTTCGCTAGGAGGTCGTTATGCTTTAACCTATAGTCTGTTGGCACTTTTTCGTAGTTTACGGTCAGGGTACCTGCCTTGATGCACCGTTCGTATTCCTCGGCAGGGTGGGCGCGAAACTCTCGGGCAAATACGTCCAAAATCTTTTCGCCAACCCAACGACCCTTTGTGAACGTGGTGAAGGTAAAGTAGTAAGGATAAACTTTCCGCAGGCCTATGAAAAGAATCATTTGATTACAAAGGCGCTCCCGAGCTAATGCGTTGAAACGTTGGCAATGAGTTTGATATTTTTAATTGAGAAAATTGCACAACAGTCCTCCAATTACTGGTCACTCACCATTTTCAATATAGTACGACGTCTCATGGTATCGTTCGTCCGTGAAACCGGGCCGCTTAGCCTTCAACGCTTTAGTTTCCAGTTTAGCCTATAATTACAAGAAAAAGAAGCATAAGTGTTTAAACGGGCAGCGAAACGAAGCACGGGACAACGATACAGCCATACAAAATCAGGAAAACACAACACAAAACATCAAGTGAAAAAAGTCAGTTTAAAGATTACGAATATAAGAAGTTCTGCCAGGAAGATGAAAAGAAATTAGCGCTAGCCATTACAAACTGTCGAACGCAGAAGGATCTCCGCAGCTTCGGAAAGGATCGGCAAGGGCGGAAATGCTCGACCGATCGCCCACCATGGGCTCAAGTAGCAACTTGCCAGCTACGACGGAAGAAGAAGCGAGCAGAAGGGAGGGGTTCTGTTTGAAGAGTGATGACTATATAGTGAATGAATGATAAGATAAAGGCCTCCCCGAATGGTTTCGCTGATGTCTGGATCGGACGGACCTCCCCAAGATACTGGTCAAAAACGATTGACAATTTAATATTTGGACCAATCAACTGGGGTAGCTTCAAGAAGCATGAAAACTATCAATCTTCTTCAAATGACAGATCTTGGTTTTGGATTAAACAAAATTAACATGCCAGCGACTGGCTACAGGAATAGTTTAATTCATATTTTGCTGGTTGCTACTGAATGTCATTATTAGTTTTGAAAAAGGTTCGAAAACGTTTTACTTTTCATATTCTTTTTAGTACATAAGTAGTGGCAAATCAATTTATTGGATTCTACTTGGAAAAAAACCCACAATCGGTTGATGTCATGTCTTTATAGAGTATTCAAAGTCGTAACTTAATATTAAACAGGACTATGATCTCATGCACTGAGAATGCCATCGTGGAAAACTGTTCCCGAAGGAGCGTTGGTAAAGTGGCAACCTTCTTTACAACTTCATAAAGCGAGTGAAATACGAATGCAACTCTGTCTATCTGCACTTTGTCCGCTTCATTGTACCCGAGCTCGAGGTATCGTGTTGTGCCTCTTTCTTCTCTTCATAGTTATGCAGATTTTATTAAACCTGCAGCGCAAGGGCACAGTTGAAAATTAGCATTGGGTAGGATTATCCACCACCATAGCTTTGGAAAATGGGGTTCATTCGAGAGAAAGTTGTTCATCTGCAGCTGGCAAAGCTAGCAGTCGTGCTCGTGACCAAGCACAGATACGAAAACTTAACTTTATAAGTGTGAAAAGTTTTGGAAGAGACTTTTCAATTAACTACGCTCCCCGGAGGGTCATATTACGATAAAGCTGCAACAGGAAAATTATTTAATTTAATATCTTTGATTTTTCTTTTGTTATTGCAACAGTCTTACAACGGAATGAAAGCTTCAAAGAGAAACTTATTGGTCAGCTGCACTTTCAGGCACACTTTTAGAGATTCATTCATCAATTTCATTCACAGGAGTAAAAGAAAGTAACCGAATTTCATTATTTACTATCAAAGTGATAGAACATGATTAAGTATAAATCATATGTTTATATTTACTCATAAATAGCCCTTAGTCGTGCAGTGGTGTTTTTTACAAACCTCACAGAAAGCAAACATTAAATTACAAAGAAAATCCCGGTCATTCGAGCGGGACGAAGGAACCATGCGTTTGTTATGATACATCGTAAAAGTCTGCATATTCCTCGTGATGTACCCAAGCTGCCAGACTCTCGTCTAGTTGGTGGTGTGCAAACCGAAACGTTGCATAGATACATACATTGCATAGAGCAGCGGTGGCTAAAAAAGCGCAAAAGTTTCGTCTTCAAAAACAACAACATACACTCTTCCAGCAAAGTTCGTTGGGTTGTGTAGTTTGTCTTACCCAACGAGCCCAGTGGAGAGTTCATTGTGGCATAAAAAACGCACAATTCTTATCTTTACTTCGTCTTTGTTTATAAATAACCGCCCCTTACTACGAGGCACGTGTTTTCACACAACAGCAGCCACACATCCGTCCATTCATTATGGATGCTGTTAGCATGCGACCATGTGGCGTAAGGACAACGTCTGGATGGAGCAGTTGCAACGGCAGCGGATCTTTGGTTCGTTGGTGTTGATGAACAGTGCCAGAACACGGGCTAGCACTGCGCTCAAAGTGTTACTACTTCCGCATAGCATCATTTAATTTGGCGCACGTTGGCTCTTTTCCAGTCTCGAGTCTCCAGTTGAGCAGCGTGTCGTTGAAAAGAGTGTGCTTTTCTGTACGGCGTGTACGGTGTGTTTGAGAAGCAACATAATTCCGCTCGCACGTACTCGCAGTGTGTTGCAGCTATAAAATCGAAAGGATTTCAATACGGCTTCAACCGCGGCCCACGTGTTGCTACAATCTGATTGAAACGGCAAAGCGGGACATTCTATTTACAGTCGAGAAAATTGTCGTTCGCGTTCTGCTGCCATTAGCGGAGCATAAACTTAGCAATTTCAAGCACTTCACGCTACGCCAGTTCCGAGTAGTTTTGAAACCGAATGCCATTGAAGTGACTACTGGTGGGACGACAAATATTAGTTGAAGGAAGCAGTATGCGACTGAACAACAGGTGAACGAAATTCGATAATATGTTGCACCAGCCGGCACTGGGCTGCCGAAGTGCGATGAATAGTAAACGTACAAGTTTTCCTTATGGCTTCACTGCAGTGGAAACTCTTAAGTATCCACTCAGCTGGAATTATAATGGGCGTAGCGCAGGTTCGCATAAGCGATATCGTTTTACACCGTACAATGCAGTGTTACGATGCGGTACTTTTGGAAAATCGTTGAAAAAGTTAAATCGAGAGGATCGAATGAAAATTTCAAGGATCGCTATTACAAAGGAACGGCGTCTTTTAAGCTACTTTCGATAATAGTCCCAGCAGTGACTGCAGAATTGAAAACGTGTGCACTCAGTTAAGAAACAAGTATACGTTAAATATGTTAAATAACGTACGTTCAATAAATCCAATAATGCAAAAGAATAAGAAATTGAATAACATTTCGCGCCATACGTGAAAAAATTGGGTGATGTTTTGTTCAAGAATAGCTATTCTACAGCATATGAAGCAAGTTTTTCATTTCGTATGGATTAAGTTGCAATTTTGACAGAACATTAACAAAAATTTAATAGTTAAAGTTGCAGGACGGCTTTAACATACACCGGAGTAGACAACGAGAAACAAAATTACCATCCCTCACGGAGGGCATTAATGAAAGTCTAGAAAAGGTCTAGGAAGACACGTTCTAGAGAAAGTCTAACAAATCAATTTATGGCACACAAATCGTTTGATTTTGACAGAACCATAAAGCGTACATATTAAAAACAGGCCCAACAATTGCCCTGGTTTCCCCCGGTGCTGAAGCAATTCCTTAATAAACCATTCGATCCAAACATTCTCTGTTTTCGCACCAGTTTTCTAACTACCGGTGTGAAATTGTAATTCTGCGAGCCAGACAACATTCATTGTTGTCATAAACAATATGCTACCAGAGACGGTGCGGCATTGCTCTACGTAGACGTGGGCCGTAAAGAAGGGACCGCCCTGTTGCTGGGTGGTAGTTGCTCCGTCGCTGAACGTAACTTTATGCTCATCCGCATCCGTTGTGCCGATGATCAAATTCCGGCCATCCGTGTGGTGAGAGACTAACTTTTGCAGCCCATGGTTCATTCCGGCTTAAAGCGGGTGGAGGCCCATTTTCCGCATCCAATATCACGGTGGAGCGCTGTCATAGTTTTTCATTATGCCTGTTTAATAACGCACACTGTACTGTATAAATTAACGTTTTCAATTTCTTCCTTCGTTCCGGGGCCGACGTTATTTACTTAATCACGCGCGTCCTCCTCACGGTCTGCCAGCGCTGCTCGTGAACCGTACAACTACACGAATCGTGCGTGTTTGCGACTGGGCGATATTTTAAAATGCTCTTTGCGAGAAGTTTGCGATACAGTGGGGATGCTTTATCTATGGTTGATTCTGTAAAGAAAAACCCGCAAGCCTTATTTTGCTAGATTAATTTTTGTCTTCAGGTGGAATCTACCAAGAGATTTGCGTTTTATAGCTAACCACTTGAAGTTGTGCATGTTCATTTAGTATGAACAGTTCGAAACAATTGTTAAATTCGGACGCCGACAATCTTTGTTAATGAATTTTGGACAATTTAATAATGCCAGATTTGATTGATAAAAACTTTGAAAAAGACATTTTCGTGTTACAAAATTTAGCATATCTTAGGATGTTATTGAAATATTCTTTGTTTTAAATAATGAGAACAGGTCGTATAAGTAGCATTTTCAACGGTTTTAAGTAATTTCAAATGTGTCCGTTGTTCCATCACTTTAACCTCATTATATCCGAACCCCGCGCCTACTTTAAGCCTCGTTCGTGACCGCCACTAGCAAAGTACATGGATACAGAAATAAAAACTTTATTGCTGAAAAGTCCTTCCGGGAAGAAACATGGAGAGCGGCGTGTACATCAATGACGTAGAACGTGGCCGTCAACCTTTATCGTGATTGCTCACGCCGACTACATATATCGCGTGATGATGATGGTATTTAATTAAAACGTGATCCAATATCCGATACGTGACAAAACACTGCTGATCGTTAATCGATTTCCAGCACGCACACAATTCACGGATCATTTGGTGGCTGGCGAAGCAAGACTACATTCAGGACCATTGGGGTGCGCCGCGTAGTTTCTTGAGCTCTGGGACACGACACTGCATTCTGAGCTGTAAGTCAGGCTACAAAGTAATGGGACAGGTAAAAATCTAAGTCTCCGCTTGTGGTATCTTTCTTTCGGACAAGAATTCCCTTTGCGGGACCGACAGAAACGTTAAAGCACTTCCAGACGCCAGTCTTCAATGGAGTAAAAGAAGCAGAGGTGCTGGCATTGGAGCGTAGCACCCCACGATGGACAATAAATACAAAGTCTCAAACATGGCACATAAAACACGCACACACACATACAGAAATATACAAAGTTGCACAGAGAGACTAGGAGCTGCCTAAAGGTGGTGGTACGTACCTTTTTCAAGTCCTTGACCGGCTCGCTTTCGTCCGCTTTTCGCTTCTCGGTTGAGGCCAGTTTGGTTTTTTCCTTCTCCGTCATGATAATCTGCATAATGGAAGCGATGGGCGGCAACGGAAGGAAACCGGAAGCGGTAGATGTCGAGGTCGAGTATCGGATGCCCGGGTGAGAAGGATGGGATAGGCGGCAATCAAAAAACGGGAAGAAAGAAAGAAAATGCTAAATTAATCAAAACGAAACATGGGAACCAAATTTCACCTTTTTCATCTTCTTATTTGGTTTGCTGTCGAGTCTTAGAAAACGAAGAACGCAACCGATTTTGTACTTTTTTTGCCACAATGAAGGAAAGTGTGAATGTGGATTGTTGGTTGATGATGAGCAACGCAGGCATCGTCCCGGTCAGCATAAAATTGGGTTAATTTAAAGTCTATCTGCCCTATTCATCAGAGAGTCTGGAACATAAAGTTGGGTGTCCTTTTTCTAATTTTCCGACATTGTTTCAAGGGAGGTCTGATTGCGTTAAAATTTCAAAATTAACCTTGGAAAAGTCTTTAATGTTTGGTGTAAACATAAGTTACAAGTGTGTTGCAATAGCTTGGTAATTTATGGTAGATCCGTGTATTTTAATTTAGACAAAATAAAAACGATTGTCGTATTCATATGCCAATGTTTAAAAAACATATTACTAGTTTTTAATTTAACTTTGCCAACTACCTTATCAAGCTCTACCTTTTCTGTTCGCAATATTTTGAAAATTCGTACAACATTCAAGCAAAAAAGAGGAAAGTCATTCTACAGTCTTGCACAGCTGCCAACCTGAACATGTCCAACACCGATGCGCAAACGAACTATCGGAAAACTGTTTTAAAGTTAGCCATCCGAACACAGCGGATTTCCGATAACAGTGCCGCTCGACACAGCTCCAAACCCATCATCGGATAAGAGAAGGAGGAAAAGAACCCACATCCAGATTGCTCGGAGGCTAACCTGTTCGGTTTCTGCTCGCCAGTGCCCACCGGAAGGCTCTCAATTACTGTTCCATTTTCCTTTTCTTTTGCAAACTATTTCCTTAGTAAGGCCATTCAAAAAACGTTGGAGATTTTTTTTTTGCTTCTTCCAGATCAACCCCGAATGGAGCGGATGCCACGGAAAGCCCAGCTGCGAAACGAAATGAAACGTAAATCAAACACCAACTCGAATGCACACTTCTGATCCTTTCGGGCCGGGAAAGGTGTCTTGCAGTGGACGGAGAGTTAGTGCACAGACTCTTATCGCTGCTAGCACTGCAACAAGACGACCACGGGTCAGGACGTGCGAGTGGAGAGAGCATTTCGGCAAAGAAAATATTGGCTAAAGGTATTAGCCACTCTAATGTCCGCTTGTCTTGGGTCGAAGGCGGCGTCGAGTGACTGGAACGACGACTGTGGGCTGCAGGATTGGAAAGAAAGACCTTTGAGGTGGCGTTTATGTTGGATGTTTTCTCGAAGGAGAAAGTCGAGCGAATACTCAGGGCGGTCGACGATGGAGCAATAACCCGGTGCGACCGTTGGTCCGCTGTGGGCTCACATATGAGTTTCTTATCCTGCGTTGCTTGCACTCCCTGGCGAGGACTTGCGCCCTTGCAGCAACCTTTCACATTCGAGTTTTGGGATATCTTATTCCACCTAATTGCATCATGGCGCACCGGCGAAACCCGAGGTCGTTCTTTTCGTAAGCCAACTGCCAAGAACACATCTTGGGCTTGCACATGTGGCCACCACTTTTCTCGAACAAATTCTATTAGTTTACCCTCTTGCCGAGGGTGCAACAGGTTTTTGGGCTTAGATAAAACCGGACGGCGGTCAATATTCACTCGAAGCACACGGAAGCATGAAAGGGTCTTGATAAACACCTAATGAAATTAGCTTCTACAATTTATAAGTGAAATTGGATAAGATTGTGCAAACAGCGTTCAAGCCATTTGACAAGGCCTATCTCGAGGATGTTCGTCCGATTGATTTGAAACACTTGCGAATCTAATTCTTAGTTTACGGAAGGGCAGTTAGATTATCAAATTGGGATACCGTTATGATTAATTAACCACTGGTCAATGTTTAATCAAGGGTGTTTCCGCAAATACCACCCAAGCGCCTTTTGCCTACACATCTTCAACCGTGATCGGATACTAAACTCAATCAATCAGCCTAAGGCCAATGCTAAGTTTCAAGCTCGTAGCATTTGTAGTCAGCAAGAGAAGTGTAAGAAGTTTCGTTCAATACTGGATTTCCAATCACGGACTATAACATTTTTGCACTATATTTCGCTATAATTGCATCACCTCAATAGGACGCCGCCTGTGCAAGGTTACTGTGCACCGCAAAATGCAATTATATCGTGCAAATGGCATCGTAATTCATTTTTGAGATTACATCTAACCGATTGTAATGAACCTGTGATGTATTGATGTGTTTGATGAGTGTATTAAATCAATGGGACAATCGTCTACATTTTGAAATTAAATTACAGTTTGTTACTAGTGGAGGTTCGATAAGATGAAACGTAGGAAAGTGTGCGTAAGGTCTAAGCGTCAATTAGTCTTTTGAAGGTGAATTTTTTTTTTGGTAATATTTTTCACCTATTTTTTCATCTCATTATTCAAGGTTTTATAATCTACCTTCGCATTTTGTGAATGATCTAAATCAATATCGGCATTCATCTCGGGCATCATTAGAAATACCATCTGCATCCGATTCAACTGCGGAATTTTGGTGTTGTAACAAACGTCTTCGTTGGCCTTGTGTTGACCTTGTGTAAATGTGGCCAATATGTAAATCTTTCAAGAGCAGAGCGACCAGCGAAGCAGCTCTCAAGTAACCAGGAGCGTGAGCTGTTCAAGATTGATCTGGATTATCACAATTAACGTAAGGCCCGAACAGTTCGATAATTTATACGGTCGTGAGATTGTTCCAGAATTAGCTCGTCCACTGGTCGTCAACATTCATCGTTCATTATAAATCTGGTTTGAAAATTTTATTGCCATTTTGCCGATTTCGATTCCACCAATCACATCTTACACGCCTCGCATTCTCGCTCAGCTCATGCAAGTTGCATTCATAATTCTCTTGAAATCCGGCATCTCTTGTGGTTTACCGGAAAGCCGTCTTTTGATTTTGCTATGACCAGCCGAAACGAGAAGCAAAACCACGGCGTAGCTTTATTTACGGAATGAAAGTAAATAAACATAGAACCGTTACGAAAGCAAACCTCACCCAAGTGGAGGTGCAAAATATATCATTCATAATGTGTAGTGTAATCAACGAGACATAGTTGAATGAACTGCTAGCGAGACAGCTTTGCCTAAAAACAAATAGTAAAACTTTATCGAGCTAATATACAATCCGCGATTTGTATTTTATAGCGCCGGTCCAAAGCACAAGTCTCGCGGTGTCCATTAGCCAATAGTTTCGCGAGTTTGGCTGCAAAAATGTTTCCTTCTGAACGCCTAACACATGTCCGGGAGTTGTGATAGTCATCGGCGGCAGCAACAGCGCCGCCAGCCGGCGCATGGTTTGGCAAATTTATTTTCGGATCCGTCCATTTGGAGTAGTTGTTTCTGGTTATTTCTTTCTTGCAGACTATTGCCCATTAGGAGCAGCCCCAGCAGGGCAGCCGGTTTACTACAGTTTGCACTTCATGAGCTCATGTTCGGATCGACTTGACTCCCCGTCACTAAAGACGACGGAGTTTCTTCCATGCCGTCGTGCCGTCATGTTTCCCGCTTTACCGGTCGGCGCCTCTTTTATGCCTATGCAGTAGCAATCAAAAAATCGGACGGCTTTTTTGGCCGGCCCGGGAAACTAATTTATGACGAAGCAAATTTTATTGCTTCGGTGTCGCCGCACTCACTCAACACCACCATCGCGCCGCGCCGCGCTTTGCCACGAGCACCAGAGCAGATTAAATAGTGGAAAAGCTATAAAATTATTGATTTTTATTGTTTCAACAGCTCCAACGACAGGCACTTGATTGACGTCGAAATTAGTACCGAACACTTTCACAGACTCAACAACGGCGCCCTTGTTCCACGTTTCGGGAGGGTTCCCGAAAACGGTTAAATACGTTTGACCCCAAAAAACAAATAACGTAGCAACGGGCTACGCTGCACAGGACGGAGCGCAAGGGAGCCGAAGTTTGACAATGACAGGTTGTTTATCGTCATGTTTGAAGTTTGAAATCATTTGAACGGCGGTAGAACAAGAGTTGGTTCGATTAAAACTCCTACCAATAGTGGTGGCAAACGAGTGAAAGAGAATGTTGGCTGTATTTACCATCCAACCGACGATGGTTCGATAGTTATTCATGTCTGCGAACGACAAACGTGATCGTAACAAGCGTTTGAATTGCGCCTTTATAAAAATTTCGTATTTCATGGCTTTGGTTTACTTGTTTGTTTTAGTTTGCATTAGTTGTTTTAGTTTACTAGAACAAGAGCGAGGAAATTCTCCAGAGAAAAATCCAATCTAATCCTGTTGAACTATTCCTCATCGCGCTTGCAGTATTTCGTTGCAGCTGTCTTTGGATTCCCACCTATTTCATCTGTCAGATTATCCAAATCATCCCGAAACCCCATTTCATTCTTTGCTACAGAAACATAAACGTCACTTAGCAAATTTGATAACTTCACGCTCAAAACTGGCACTAATGTATCTATCTGAAAATTCAGTTCAACTGTCTCAAAACTGGCTCATGTGGAAGAAGTCAGCAGGGATTTAAACATGTTGAAATATTAAAACAAATTAAAGTGGAGTGAAACGTAAAAGACAATCCCCTACGGTGGACACTACACGAGCCCAATGTTCAATTAGTGCGAAATTTACATTCTTGATTAAAAAATCATTTATGAAACGTCTGAAAACGTTCGGACTTTCGGAAAGAAAAATCGCGATACAATGCTACTGAACATTCAACGAGTAGGTTGCATTATACAGCACGCGATATGCATAGTAAATATTCATTCCAAACCGTGCGAGCGGGGATTCCCGTAATTTATCTATTTAAATTTTTAACCCACACCAGTTTGGTCAGTTCAGTTCGGGTATAACGATGTAAAACAGTGAGTGGGTTCGTTTTACCCAAAATCTGGACCAACCAACTTTACGCTCGGCGATCCCTAAAGACTCCTGACTCTTGCCAGTTATGGGTGAGCCGCGTGCTTGAAAGGGAACCACGGAGGCCACATCTTTGCGTGTCGAGGCCGAGGTTTTTTCTACGGTTGCGCGCCTGATACGCCAGAAAGAAATCTTAGCCACTCTACACCAGAGGAAAGTAGTGTCCCGAGAAGCTGCCGCGGCTTCGAGGATGTCCTTGATGTGGACCGCAGCCCGAGAAGTAGCAGGGAGCACGACGCAAGATTTATGGAGCTATATTTTATGAAATTATAATTATGTAGACAGAGAATAACTTCTCACACCTCGTCGCAGGTCGTTCGGGTACGCTACGGATGCGAGGTTCGTGCCGAGCAGAATCTTAAAGGACATCCGCAGGCGACCGGCGCGCACCGTGTGGACACCTTTTTCGGCCAACGACTTATTCTCCCGTTCGCTTCACGCTCAACGGCGGCGGTGATGGTACTCGTCTGGCTTCAGGGCACTAATTTTGGCGGTGAACTTTTTCCTATGAATTTTAAGTTGTAATTAAATTACACTCCGTTCCACTGTGTCAAGTTCAATTTTTGCAAATTATGCCGAGAGCGAAGGCGCCCCACAACAGCAGATCCTTGGGGTGGACTTTTGTGCAGCCGGGATACTTAATTTTCTGTTCTGCACATCCTTTGTAGTATGCAGTTAAACACTGCACGTGGTTTGTAGTTGTTTAACACTTTCAATCGATGTATAAAACACGAGCGAACTGCACGAAACGCCTTTCACAATGTTCCAGCTTCAGCGGTACCAAGAAAGATTAAATAACTTTGAAACAAAGTGCAATCGCATTTTCAAAGAAAATGGAAATAACTCTTGAGAACAACAACTTTACACATTCCATCAGTCAACTGCTGAGTAACCTACCTCGCAGAGGAATGTCTCAAAACGCCTGGAATTAGGGGCCGACGTCTAGCAATTCCGAGTGCGGCAATGCTGACTGGAAATTTCCCACAATGCACAATTTCACCTCAAAACATGAAAAACCACGGCAGAAGTTGAAAGTGCAGCTTTTTGTTAGGTTTTCAGCAAGCGTCTCATTTCCAGCCAAGAACATGGTTAAGCATTGTTTAACGAGAAGTTTCCTTGACGAAAAAACATCACGCAATCGTCTTCCGTTTGCGTGAGACAGACCTCGGTCGGCAGCCGGCAGTGAAAAATTCGTTGAAACTTTTCCATTTTCTCGCACCCCCGCGAGTCGCAAAACAGGATCGCCAAATGGACAGGTTCCCTTTTTTTATGTGCCATTTTTCTTAGCAGCATTATTGCTCGTTACCACCTTTCTTGCTGCGGCGGAGCATATTTCGCTTGCCCGGTGATGCTGCGGACTGCACAAAAATAATGCTTCGCCGAAACCTAGTGGGCGATACCCGTACCCAGTGTTTGGCCATTGGCCCTCGCCGGTCGCTGGGGACGTGCTGAAGAATTTAGCAGTTTATGAAACCGACCTGCCGACGATTAAACTTCAACCTCTACGAATCACCCGAGGTCGTATTCTTTTTGCGCACGGCCCGGCGCGTTCAAGTGCCGTCTGAGAAGCGGAAGTTGAACGAATGCAGCCCGAAGACTTTGCGGGCTTCCTTCGACTCGCACCGGGCCGAGTGGCGCCGTTTGAAAACAAAACACCCTACACCTAAACGCAAAGGAGTGCAAAAGTGAGTACAGTGGCCAGCGGCTAATATTGGCCAAGGACGTCGTGCTGGGTCGGTATGCCGTATTGCTTCCCGGTTCGGGATCCATGTCGGCAGAGTAGTTTGTTTATTCGAACGTAGAAGGATATCCGCCCGGTTTCCCCGAAAGCCATGTGCACTGGTGACTTTTGTCCGGCAGCAAACTGAGAGGATGCACGAGATAGGCTCACTGCTGCAAAGTGCAAGGCTGGGAGTTGTTATGCAAACACTGCTCACCGTACCACCACACCGCACGCCTGTGCTCGATTGCCGGAAAAAAGCTTCGGGCAACTAGGCAAACATAAATGGCAACACCCGTGCGGTGTTCCCGTGGGTCCCCGCAACAAGAGGGATGCTCAGCACTCGGGAAAAGACAGTAAAATTCAATTTGAAATAAATTTAATTGTATTGTATACTTTTTTATCTACAACTCGCATCCTTTCCGTCGGGACGTGGTCCGTTCTCACTGACGCCGACAGGATCGGAATGGAGCGAACGAAAGGTTGGTTTTAAATATGCGAAGAAAGCAAACATTTCGCAACACTTCCTTTCGATTGTCCTTGGTTCGGGGGTTGCGCCATGCTTGCTCAGCTGTAGTAATCCAAACACACAAGCTGACGTTGACGGTATGTGCCAAGGGTAGAAAAAGGTCCCAAAAGCAACCGGCTGGTCGATGGTCCCGTGGAGAGAAATATCCAGTGACAGACCAGTACAGCAAACCAATGATCCGGCCCGCAGCGCAGGAACGACACAGTCTCGGGTTGTGTGTAAATGACCGGCTACATCTCGTAGGTTGCCGGCTTGCTGTACTATTTCTAACATCCGGCACTTGTTTTGGGCTTGTTTTATAAAGGTCCTTTGAATCGCTGAATGCAGAACAAAGTCTGAGGGTCGCTGAGTGCAGACTTTTGCATTGATATGGATCTTCGTGTCTGTACTTTATTGCCTTGAAAGTAGTTTTACATACTTTCTCCAAAACTCACATGCTCCAATATTACCGAATCAAACCACGACGTAAGCAACCCGAGAACCGATAAATGTTCACTAACGAGATAGTTGCACGAAATTGAGCAGCAGGTGCGTTGGGTGGACAACTTTACACTGTTACTGAACTCCTTTCAACTTTTAACAAAGTCCATGAGTCCATTACCATGAATGTAAAATATGGAACAAATGTTGTTACAAAATGTAAAACATCAAATCAATAGGAAATACAGCAAGTGTAAGATACTTCCATTTTTTATTCAGCACAATTTGATGATCATTTTTGTATCTAATATTTAATGGATCTGGTTTGCCAACCACTGAACATAGCGCTTTACGCATTAATCGTTTCTACCTCCCAAATACTCATCCCGAATATTTTAAAGCGGGAACGAAGAACCCGAAACGGCAATGATTTAATTCTGGGATACAAGTTATGATTTGTGTTTATTAGTTGTTTGTGCACTACGCCCTTTTCGTGGATCAAAAAAAAATCTCTAAAGCACAACAACATCCCGGTAACATCGAAAGAGGAAACGCACCTTCTTAACTTTTGTCCGGGGATTACCTTTATTTCCGACGTAGCATAATTTACATTCATTAAGGTTTAATGGGTTCCTTTTCTTTTCTTCGCGACCCTCTCCATTTGACAGCTGAACACGACGTGGAGTTCCCGCAAAAATAAACACTCCCTGTCTACTTGTGCTAACGGTCAAGCAGTAGATCTACCGTGTTGGGTCATAATGATTTTCATCTTGCTAAATTTGGGGACCCATCAGACGTGGTAAATATTCTTGGACCAAGGCGGGTGCCTTTTTCTCCGCTCCCTGGCTATTCGTTGTTTCGTTGACGGTTGAATCCGGGAGGATTCATGAATTTGTTTTACTTAGAAACGCAGGATATGTTTAAAAAGTTTGCTTCGCGACAATCGCGTCTCTGAAGTCGTGTTCGTGAAGTTTCGCTCCCCTAGCTGTTTCTCATTTCATACTTTAGTACTCACAACAATGAACTATGTTTGCTTTCGTTGCTGGTTACCATACGCATCTAAGCCAATTTCCACTCAATAATGAATCTTTATTACTTCTACGGGAGTGAGTCCAAGTTGTTGTCTCTGGATTGGTCTCTGGTTGAATTGGTTTCGTTTCGTAAAACATAAATGGAAGAAATAATTCCATAAAAAATTGAAGTATTAGAACGAAACAACAGTATACAACACGAACCAATCGTAAATCACGGTCAGAAGAGCATCAAAAATGTTTTTTTAAATATGAGGTGTATGAGAGGACACGAACTGGAACTTGGTGGATGTTTACTAAAATTATTGTCTTATGTTTATCCAATACAATTATCTACAAGAGACTCACCAGTGACAGTATATAAAAAGTTCGTTTGATATTTTTATGTTATGGCCGAAAGCTCATAATCGCCAGTGCTCATTACGGATTCGTGCGACCCTCTTTGACCTGCGCAA
>NC_069145.1:63153256-63167008 GCF_943734635.1 Anopheles cruzii
GCTATGGTGCGCATGGCGTAGCAAAAACCATGCAATGCCTTAGATGGCCCCTACTACTTCACGGTTCATACCGAAGCACGGAAAATATGGAACAGACAGAAACATATTTAGTTTCCAGCTGCAAGTGGATCATAAATATGATGCATGTATCCAAGGGAAAGAAATGGCGTGCGATTATAAATTGACAAAATGCTTGACAAACTGAACGGGGTGTATCAAATGATTGAACATAAATAATCCTCTCAAACCCACTCTAAATCATCAGCAGGTCTGGGAAGAGTGATTCAGGTTACGGTTCGTTGATACAAGTTTGCCATTAAACAATTTAAACAATCCAAACAAAAGTCGCGCAACGTGAGCTTTTAAAAAGGGAAAATTTTGAAGCAATCTAAATTGTCTAGATCCGTTTTTGTGTAAAAAATATCTCGTTTATAAGAAAACTGAATAAAAAACTCAATTAATTGAGAAAATAGATTTAATTTAAGTTATAACATAAGCGTGTATCTATTGACTTTCTAAATTACATGACAAATCAATCTGTTCAGTATACCTGACACCAATTAAGTCGAAGAATGATTGAAAATTAAAGAAAGTCGGCGTTCTTGACGGTGAAACCAAATGGTTTCGGGAGCGCGATGTCACGAACAAGCTCACCTAGAACGAGAGAAATAGTTGAAGGATGCATTAAAATTGTGTCTAGCTGCTAATTAATAGTGCATGTAACATAAGTTTTTATTATCCCAGACCTATTAATTACCCAAGGACGTCAAAGCAAACCCACAGAATGGCGTAATGAGGTTTACGTCACAAAACGTTGAAGCAAATGTTTGGCAAAACTGAACTGCGACCGCTGCGGTGGCATTTTCTCGAGATTGTTGTTTCCTGTTCATCTGGTAACAATAGAAGAACAGAACTTATGCACGGTCGTGTTTGTTTAATTTGCGTAATGAGCCTTTCCGCTCGGCCTCGGGAAATTCACGAACATGGGCGATCGCATATTTGAATCCATGGGTACCATTAATTTTCAAACCTGTACAAATCACTCCGCGCGTCGAAACTCGCGCCCAAATAAAACAAACTCAAAGCGCCAAATCACAGCACGTGGTGGGCGTTAGTAGAAAAAAATCGGCCCCACCAACGAAATAGTAAAAAAACCTTACTACCAGCACATGGGAAATGGAAATTCAAGGAAACGATTGGAATGTTCAAACAATACGGAAAGACGAGACACAAAAGCTGACAGAACCATTATGTGCAGAGACTTCCAAGAGCATGAACAAAAAAAAAACCACCAAACAGACAACCTACACAAACCAATAGCAAACTGTTCACGCAATAGAACGGATCGTTAACCAACCATGAAAAAAAAAATGAACGCGGTACGGGTGAGGTATGCTTATTTTTAGCAGTTTCTAAACGAGGCTGGCTGCGGTTACGTCTACCCCGCATGCCCGGGGACCTCGGTCTCAATGGAATAGTTCCCTTTCGGGCGAACCCCCGGCAATGGGAAGCGTGTCCCAAATGGCGGGTGGGAAGGAAATGGAAGTCTTGAGAAAAATTGGTCGACTTTTGAATGGAGCAGCATGGTGTTTCACGGCATGGCCGCTGAGTTACGCTGCGCGTCAATGGCACCGGTGTGTGTGGGAAGCAAGACAGTAGAGCATAAAAAACCCACGGAATATATTTTCCGCTGACCGAAAGAAAATGTCTGGCCGACACGAGACAGCGCCGAACTCGGCACGAGAAGTTACGTACAGCTGCCGAATTTTAGCCGACACGACATTCAATTCATTTGCAGCAACTCATTCCTGGGAAACGACGAGCTAGTGTAGTTGGTCGTGATCTTTGGTGGAAAAATGTTCTTCAAGGAGAAATAAGGCAGACAAAAGCATCGGACCATCTGCACCAACGTTGTAAACGTTAACCGCTACACTACAATACATCAACCGATTAAAAGCGGCCTTCCAAGATGTTGAACCACAAAAGCATTTCGATGTTGCACAATTAAACATCGGCAAACATTTTGCAGATATTCAAGCATGTGCGGTTGCTTTTGTTCGAAAAATGAATGTACAATGAACTACGACAAGCAACTTTCCTAAGCCCTGTTGGCAATGCTTCAAACGTCAGAGCTATTTATACATTTCAACCCATACAATGCATAGAAAAAATACAATACAAAGCGTTGCACGAAAACTTGAAAAGCGTATAGCCCCAATAATTCATAAACCTTGCTCTCTCACAAGAAAAGCAGTGTTGATATGAATTAATATGGGTCAATGCACAACAATTCAGGCAGTCTTTAATATGAAACGCAATAGTGGACAAAAAATCCATGCTCCAAGAATGCGTATTTATCCTCTGACGGATAGGATCAGAATGAACGAACAATAACAAGCAACGTGCAAAATAAATCAACATTCCATAGCAAACGAGTATACGAAAATTTAATTCACTCATCCTCTGATTTCAGTATCTTTCCATAAACCCTGTGCGATGGTCTACAATATCGTTTCGTGTTTTTGTTTTGTTACCATCGTTGCTATGAAGGGGAACATAATTCTACTCAAGAGCCTGTTCTACCATGTACCGCGCCCGATGTCGATGGGTCCCCTTTCCCTGACGTGTGTGGCGGGTGCGCTTTGGTTTCAGATAACCCCGCTGCAAAGGTGAAAAATGTATCGAGCCGTACGAAAACAACGGCTTCCCAAATACTAGGCTGTTCATTAAGTTCTGAGCTTTTTCAACAAAGGGCGCTGCTACGAGTCTAATTTTTTTATGTCATATTGGTACACTCTTCAGATGAACGTATGTGAAGTTTCATTTCAATCGGACACATAGTTTTTTTTTACAAGCTATTTAGTATCGACATGTCACATTACTGTTTTACAGCTGTTATGACGTCATCATTTGATGAAAAACGTTTTCCGGGCACAATTTTTTTTAGGTTTGAAAACAGGTGGATGTCGCTAAGGGCCAAATCTGGTGAATTAGGTGGATACTCCAACAATTCGAACTTTAATTCATGGATTTTTGCCATTTTCGAAATGCTTTTCTGACAGGGTGCGTTGCCCTGATGAAAAAGGTTGTCTTTCTTCTGCAAACCGGCTCTTTTTTCACGAATTTTCGCTCTAAGTTGCTCTAAAATGTTACAAAAAGTATCAAGATTTATTGTTTTATAAATTTGCTAGTAATCCGCTGGCAAAATTCCTTTCGCATCCCACGAAACTCATGCTAACATCTTTTTTGGCCATTTCTGGACGAACTCGTTTCGGAACCGAAGAAAAAGGTTCACGCCACTCCTTAACCTCTTGTTTTGATTCAGGATCATGATGATGGACCTAAGTCTCATCCCTAGTGATAATTCAATGCACAAAATCCACTTTATCCTATCGAAAACGCTTTAAATGTTGTCAATAAAGATGCATTCGAATGCGTTTTTAGCGAATGCGGCACCCATATTGCAAAGAGCTTTCTCGAACTCAAAACTTCAGTCAAAATATTGGTTATACTGCTCAATGAGTTGGCTAGGTCTTGTACTAAATCTCTTTCAGTGATTGAACGATTTTCAAAAACGATCCTGTATTGTTTTACGATTTCCGATGTTGTGTCTGTTTTTTACGTTTTTGACATGGATCGTCTTGAAGGCTACTACGAAAACGTCTAAACTCATAACCCCCTTTTTTAACCACCTAATTAAAGGTAAAGAGTCCTCATACACTTTCAACATTCGTTCATAATTTTCCTTTGCCGTTAAATCTTTCAAAAATAAAAATTAAATCACTGCATGACACTTGATTTTTTCCATTGTAAAAAATACTGTGACATGTGGATACTAAATGGCTTGTAAAAAAAAAGTAAGTGACCGATTGAAATGAAACTTCACATACAATCATTTGAAGAGTGTACCAATATCACAAAAAAAAATCAGCCTCGTAGCAGCGCTCTTTGTTGAAAAAGCCCAGAACTTAATGAACAGCCTAGTATATATCACATTTATCAGCGTTGTGGGATGGAAAATTTCACCAATGCTTATGACCTTTCGACCGTCGTATTGTTTTTTTTTACCGCACCACACAACCAAAAAGGGGACTACACCATCATCGGGTGTTCCCGATTGGGTTTCGGGCTCGCCGGCACGGTAGATGTAAGATAAATGGTATTAAATATTTTCTTTGATTTATGGTCCTCATCCGCCGCAACATACAAGTGATCTGGGCGAAGTATATTTGCCGGGCGTTGGGCTAGACTTCCAGACGGTCGACAAAAAGGCCCGCCGGAATGAAGACACCGGACTATATTGTGTGGCTTTGTTGATAAAATTGACGGACAGAATTTTCCCCCAGCAGTCTCACGCATGAAGTGGCTGTAAAAGGCGTCACGAAAGAAACACGATATATTCACATTAGAATTGTGTTCGTGTTCAAATTTTTGGGACGATTAAACATCTTAATTGACATGCGTAAAAATGATTATTAATTTAATTATTTCAATCGTTTACTTATGTTCGGCTAATCTCGAAGCTTTAACACATTATCATCAATAAACAATTATATCCAACCCAAACGAAGCAAGTTCTTGAATACGACAGGAAACTGTTACGAGCGATAAAGCTCTAAGAACGATTAAGCTAACGGTCCTTTGATTGCTGCGGGAAGCCCATGTTTCGGCGACCGACTCGGTTCTGCTAATACAAAAATCACCGCCCAAGAAACATGTTGCACAATTTATTGCAAATAATCATTAAATTTTAAAATCTCGCTCCATTCATCCGAGTGCTCGGGACCCACGAATGGACGCCCTCGATTTCCTTCCTCGATTAGGCGCCCAATCGACGGAAGCATCAAGCACCAAGATCGTTACATTTTATTGAATGGTTCGGGAATGATTTGAAACTCCAACCCCGTGACCAGAATGCGGGAGCGACGAATTTGGCTTGCGTTGTTGTGATGGCGTAATATCGAAACGCCAGCAACCAATCGAAGCCAGCTCCCGAGACCGGCAAATTGAGTGGCCGGATATAGTCGTGCGCATTGGAAGCAGCAACTGGATAATGACTTTGATGATCGTCTTGTCTGGAAAGTAAACCAACACAATTACGAAAACTGCGGGAAGCAAAGTACTGATTTGCTTTCCAATTCAACCGCCTGGGCGGAAACATAATGCCGTGAAGGAAAGCGCCTTCACGACGAAATGGAGATGTTTACCGCGCTTTACCCAACGGAGAGCAATTGTTGTAAGTGCAATTCGGATTTTGCGGAATCCGGAATAGTTTCCGTTTGCGATTACTGTTCATCGAAACTTTTCCCCTACTTACGCCAAAAAGGAAAACCATTTTCCGATTCTCATTGAAACCATTCCGATTCGTGATGTTTTTCATTAAATCTCAAACCGTTTCCTGCCTGGCCAACACGAACAGGCAAATATGTTTCGTTTTAGTAAGAATCCTGCGTCCTGTTTTGCCAAACACAGGAAAGTAATCGATTCAACGATAAGCAAAATAATCCTAAAAACCCAGCGCTCTCGACGAAAGCGAACTGAAATTAAATATCTTTACGCGGTACGGCAGCAGCGGCAGTGACATCGATTGCCCATAAAAACACAAAACCCGACAAGAAGCCATTTTGAATGGGCTTAAATTTATTGGCTCCATAAAACACATTTTTATGATTTAATCGCAGACAAAATGAAAATTTTCCATTGGCACGCACGCCACTGAGGGTCTTTTGGCGCACTTCATCGGGTTGGCGAGAATTTAATTGTGAACCGTCTCTCTCCCGACACAAACACGTTCCTCGGCGACACTGTCTGTGTGAGCGTACGTACAGCAATAGCAACAAATTGGAAACATTTTTCATTCTCCGTTTGCAGCCAGGTCCTTTACCACCGTCCGCTGCTGGGTGGTTCTTGCCAGCTGCAAACAAAACTTTATTCACGCCTAGGGATTGAGGTTTTTGGCAGGTTTTTGATGGGGAAACAGTCGTGTCTGACACCACCAGTAAAATGGCAACATGGCGTGGCTTTGGTAGAAGAGCTAGAATTCATCTGGCGGGACAGCGCCTTCGTTCGCAGCCCTACATGGAATAATCAAAATATAAATTAAATAAAGCTTCGTTGGTGCAAATATAACATCCTTTGGATCGTTTGATATCTTTTCAATAAAGCATTAGAAAAGGGACGAACAAATAAAGAACTGTACTGCGCGAGTAATCATCGTTATTATTTACAGAATCACGTTTTATGACCTTTTCTTCCAAGCGATCGTATGGCGAAGATAATTGCGCGCTGTATCCATAAAAACGAAAAGCTGTAATTCCGCCTTTCGAATGGTGGATTAGAATTTTAATGCGAAACGCTGCATTTGCCAGCCAATTTAGATGATAACGATATTAAAACACTCCTCCGAACGAAGCACCCGACGCCGGATGGTTACGAAGCGTGAGTTTATGTTTACTCAAATATTCAAACATAGATCTTGCCTCGAAAATTTAAAGCTATCCGATAAAGCACCGGCGAGTTTGTCGAAAACATCGTCAGTGCCCACGCGAGCGAAACGAGTACTTCTGCCAAATGCGCGTGTTGGATCGTTTTGAATACTTCCCGAAAGTATTATGTCATCCACGCCAGCACCGCACGTATTCCAGGCGCTGTTCCGAAAACCATACCATGCATTCCACTCTGTCAATGTCCTGGGATTCGATGTCTCGTGCGAACGAGAACGCGAAAGAAGCGGCTAACCATGTTTCCCAAAAGACGATATCAACAGCCACTGCAAGGACGTTTGCTATGCTGGATATTTACATCTTCCTGGCGCCGGAATGTTTTTATGAGTATTTTTGATAGAAGATTTTCTCGAGAAAAAAAGAACGCCAGAACTGAATCTGGTGCATCGAAACGATGTGCATATGAAAATAGCACGAAATAGAAATACTCACTTTTCAATCACCGAACCTGCAACACTTCTTTCGACAACGTACAATGCAGGGATATGATTTTAGACGACTATAAGTTGTGCATATTGCTAAATGCGAACATACTTTGCTTCACCGCACTGTTTGTGTTTGCAAACTATTCCCATTCTAAGCCTCGGAATGATGGCTATCCTTAACGCGCGATTGAGGCACTTCTTTTGAGGCGGCTTATGTCGATAAATAAAAGGCGGTCTCCAGAAGCCGACCCACTGAAAATCGAACATCAATCAACCAAACTACAGCGAACGGGCAAATTCAAAGGGCAAATAATTTTGGTTGTGCCATAGATGGACTTCAAGCGGGCGCGGCTGGTTCGGCTTCAAAGAGTAAACGGCAACAATTAGAAAGGCCCAAATATTCCAGCATCTGGAACCGGTCAATGTTTGAAGGGCAAACGGAGAAGAACAAAAAAATTATACGCGAAACGCGACCGACAGTAACAACTACCTTACGCTACCCAATTACTACTGCGCCCGAGCGCAACTGGTCGCGGTCCCCGGGGGTAATCTGGGAAGAACGAAGAAAAACCATTTATTTGGTAAAAGCCAACGAAAACACGAAATCTCTAGCGAAAGGCCACGCAAGGGTTTTTTTGCCACGTTGTGGCCGGTCAGCCGCTTCGGTTCCGGGCGGGCCCGCGGACCATCAGACGATTCCGGAGTTGAGAGAGGCCAAGGACCGCTTCATCTGGCAAGAACTTCCTCCTCGCGCCGTGGAAGAACAGAGAGTGGTTGCAGTGTCTTGAAAGCAATAACAGCTTCTTGTCGTTTGGAGGAAGACTTGAGCTAACGGATGGTTTACACGTCTCCGGGCCGGTTTGCCACATGTGCTGCAAGCATAACTTTCTTGCGCTGCCCTCTTAAAGTGGAACACCTTTACTTCGGCTACACCGGTCGCAAAATACGAATCGGGTTACGAAAATGCTCGAGAACGCGAGAACATCACTAATAGTAGTCAATTCAAGTGATACCGATTTACTTTATAACAAGCAACTACAAAAAGATTGCGATTAGAGAGATCCGGAAGAACAACATCAATTGTTTCCACCTTCTGAACACAGATTACGAACGCAACCGCTCTCTCAAAGGGGTCCACCTTCAAGTACTTACACGGAATGCTTTAGAAGTTGTGACTTTTTCTGTTCCACAACAAGGCCCAAAGAGAGAGAAAGGAATTTAATGAGGCACCTGAAGTACGCGGTTCACCGATAAGGCAGCTGAGATTTGCTCTCGTTTTATTCTTCAGCCTTTCTCCTCACGCAGCCAGAGCGAAGGCGAAGAAAAACGGCTCTTTTTCGACCCTGTCTCGTGGCCCCCCTGCCCCCCTAAAAGCATCTTGAGATGGTCGAGATTCGCGACCCTTCCGTCTACCCGACCGAGAACGAGACCGGATTTGGAACGTGAAACAACGGTTGTCATCCTGGTGCTCTTGGCCTGGTGCAAAAAAGGTATCCACTCGAAGGCGAGCAAATAAAAGTGGTACAGAAGCTGACAACAAAACCGGAATGAAAAAAAAAAAACACATCCTAACTGGCAAACGAGATCTTACGGTATCAGCGGCCGAAACAGAGAGAGCGAGAGAGAGAGAGAAAAGATGGCTGTAAAAGACGGTTATGGGCATCCTTTAACTGACAGCGGGCGACTTTAAGCCGACGCACCGGGCACGGTTCCGCGAAGACAATGCTCATTAGAACCGACCCAACCCGGGGTCTGCAGGACTTGTCGGCGATGCGCCCGATGGGGTTGTGAAAGCTGAGCGCAGGAAAATAAAAACGGGAAAATCTGCGACAGAACGAGACCGGACGCGTAGGATAGATAAGTATGGCGCGGTGCGTACGCGGTGGGGAGCGTCATGTCGAGACCGAAAATGGCGGGGAAATTATTCTAAATCCCCTAGAGGAGTCGGGAGTAGAGTGGTTATTAGGGCAGGCACAAATCGAAGGATTTGGTCCGCAATTGAAAGGACTAACGGTAGGTCAGTAAATTGCTGCCAGTCCCGCAACGGCAGGATCAAGTGAGAAACTTAAGGGAGCATTTTTGCATAATCTTGCATTTAGTATGTAATTTTTTACTGCGAATTATTTAACTATCAGAAAGTACGATCTCATGAACAAGCCATTTTAGGTCGATCCGAAAGTGTTGCACTCGATATGTAACAACGTCAACTACTTTGTTACAATCAGATACGAAGTCCATAAAAAAGGGGGTGCAAAATTTAAAAAGTATCACACGTTTTTGTCACATTCACCAACTTTTTTTAAAATCTATGTGAGTTTTGTGATTTTTTCTTGGACAAGTAGCACTTACAGATAACGACAATAAAAACGACGCTAAGCTCGCGATAAACCAGTGCGGGTTGCCAACATTATCGATCTAGATTGATCAGCGTCTTGTTCCGAAACGAGCAGATGCGCCCAAAGAAGGAATCGTTGTCCATCTCGGCTCTCTGTGCCATGCGCTCCGTCGTCGTGACAACTTCTTCACTTTGGCCATCCCATCGGAACGCCGGAGGATCGTCGAAACATAAAAAATATCCTATAGATTCCCTGCATACTTTCGCGCGGATGTATTGAACTGGCGAAGCAATACGATCCAATCCGCACCACTGGCGACGATTGCGCAAAACGACGCGCAAGACGATCGTCTGCTGTGGCCATTAAACATTAAACAGCTGCGCACAAATTAATCCACCGGCCGGGATCGCGGTTCGCATTGCGACGCATCGCTCCAAACAGGTTGGCTCGACCGATGCACCAGGGCACGACTTTGATGCACTCTGATGGCGGGTGCAATGATGCGTGTAGCGATGCGTGCGGCAAGACAGGATTTTTTCCGATTCCTTTTTTTTCGTGTTTGATTGGACAAAGTAATTGTGGTCGGCTCATGTTTCGAAGCGGCCACGATCCGGTGTCGGTACTTTTTTACGACCCATCGCCGGGCTGAGCTGTCGAACGCCGATGTCCTTACGAACGTTTGGTCCAACCAAACCGCAGGCGGCGGGGGGCGCAGAGACTTCATTTTACGGCATGCGACGACACCGCCGCCAGCAAGCAAGCCAGCCGCCGTAAAACGTGATCTTAAACGCCTGGACAAAGTAATGTGAGTGGCCTGGTGGCCCATCATCGCGCGCTGATTCGTGTGCCGCCGCCGCCGGACACAGCTCGAATCCGGACCAGAATGGGGAATCGAATAATTACGAAAAAAGGCACAATTATAATCAAGATACGCCACCGACGTCGTACGACGCCGATCGCCGATCGGCGGAACGTCGCACCGGGCGCAGCGTGACACGACCGAGGGTCGTAAGGTCCGTCACGAGAAGGCACTTAATTCAATTTTTGCTTCTAGGACGCCCCGCGTAATGCGATGATTTGATATTGGTTTTCCTGCTTAACGTACGACTCGAAGGATAACGCCAGAGCGTACGCTTAACTGTTTTTAACGCGAATTTCATGCCGCTTACGTCCGTGACCTGCGCGGCTGATGGAGGTTGTATTCGTGCCTGCCATCCATGTGTGGCTTGAGAGTGGTTAAATCGTTTGACTGAAATGTATCCGTAATGTTCCGCAGAGGTTTACGTGCTGAAATGGGACATCATTCGATTTGAATTTTAGAAAAAAAGCCCCTCACTAATAAAAGCCGTTTCGAAGCATATCTCGAAGTTGTTTTACTTCCTTAAAGAAGTTCTCTCGGTGCAGAACATCAAAACTATTTCTAAAGCTGTTTTGAACGACTTTTTAAAATATAAATCGCTCAATAGCGTCAGTCACTCATTAAAACGAATGTGGCTTCCCATTGTCACAATTCCATCAATGCTAACGCCCATCAAATGCTCCCTTTGGCATCGCACAGTGCATGTACTTCCTTTGATTTTAACACCTCGTTCCGTGCGCGAATGTACCTTTCTTTTATGCCACCCGACCGAGTGGGCGGTTTTCATAACTTCATTAAATCCCGGCTCATTAGCGCCACACAGTCGTTCGGCAAATACTCATTACTGCCGGGTGGGGAGGTGAAAGACCAGGGTCACATATCACCACCAACCAACCGACGGTTCCGCCTCTTCCTCCGCCGCCACCGTTCGAAATAACCACAAGCGATCGAAAGACACGCTCCGGAAACGGTGGACTACATAAACGGAAAGAAATAAAATGCTGCTCCGACACAACGGGGGGCCACACATTGCGCAACACTCCATCGAGCCAGGATTATCCGCGTGACGTGAAGCAAACACATAATTAAATTTGCGCACAATCAGTGATGTATAAGCATTAAATTAAATGAAGAAAAAAAAACAAACACAAAACAGATGCGATTCGATTCGAGTGAGAGTTCATCATCGTACAAAAGTAGGGAACTACAATAAACGTTTAACCATCACCTATTGTGATATTCAGTGCGTATTGGCATCCGATTACAACACGAGGACGAATACGAGTACCCTGTGAGGGGCTTTTCCGTTAACAATTAACTGCCACCGGGCCGGGAATACACGCTATTGTTGCGTGCGGTTTGCAAATATGTTACCAGTGGCCCACACAACGCATTCTTTTACAAATGATTATATTATGTTAATAACTTTTTTAATATTTTACTGAATTACTGAATAAATCAGGGGGGCTATAGGATACGTAGAATTTCCTCTTCAGAATGTGTACCATAATTTGTTACTCACACAGTGCGGCATAATAATGCACGAAACCATTTCCAAATGCGATAGTTTACCTGTAACAGAGAAAGGAGAAAAATGGCATTTTAAAACGATTCTTTAAGAAAATCAAATAAATACAAGAACTTTAAGTACACCCCAGCACTTCTGACGGACGAACTGCGGCCCATTACACGATGCGGCTAACTTTGAATAAACGATCGGCACCGACACCGAGAACGAAGCTGCAGGGGTTTAGGGCAAATAATTGAGGAAACGAAACTGTAAAAACCCTAACGCTTTATGCAAATCGTGTCAAAGTTTCGGGCGCAGCATTATGACAGCACCACCGAAGCGATGGTGCTGAATTAAACCGGATCATATCAAAGTTTCCGGCAGCTTAGTTCAACTTCATCATCAAACTCTGTTCAAACATTTCCTGACGAGCCGGGATGACTACTTTCGCCATTTAACGAGCGCGTTTGGGTGAGTAGAGCGAGCTGGATTTCATTTTTGCAGCAACTTCCATCCCCGCACAAGGCACTTGTGACAGTTCCCGACAGCTCCCGCTCTGCACGACGACCTGAACCGTTCCCGGCCGAACCGTGACAAACGATGGATTCACTTGAAACACCATTCCACCCGTGACGGGTGCTCGGGGTTCTAGTTTCCTCTCCACTCGGTGGTGCTTGCCTTGCCGAGCGCCGCCGAAGGGACAAGCATAAATCATACTTTTATGAGCCCGAACGACCGGCTACCGGTTTTAACTGTGCTTCTTTTTTTTTGGTGGGGTTGACATTCAAGAGCGTGGCGTAATGGGCAAGGGAAGAATTTGCAGAAAAAGGTCATCCCATCGAACAAATCGACTACCGTTCGAATGGTTCTGGCCTCACCATGGCGCTGGAGATGGACTCGCTCTATCGAGCGATTGGCGATCGTAAATTACTACCCGTTCCGGGGACCCCCCTGTGTCCTGCTGGGCCACCAGAAAGTGGATCGACATTTACACGTATCGCACACGAAGGTGGCCAAGATCAAGCGCCAGCGACGACAAGAGTTGCGCTATGTTGCTTCACCGCTGCACACACTTCAACACGAGCATTTGACACCGAAAGCTGGGCCCTCTTATCGTGTTCGTACCTCGCTGGCCAGCCAGCGGGTCCCACAACAACCTGGACAATCCTCTGGGCAATTTTTGGCAACAACCGGTTTTGGGTGACCACCTTCTGGGCGGTTCCCAGCTATCGGCCGCCAGCCGAACTGGTCTATCTCGGGCGTGATAGCGCGACTCTCGTGGCGGCCGCGCGTTGCATAAAACCGCTAACGTTCTGCCGGCTAACGGGACAGGCGCCAAAGCATGCGGGGGCTTTGACCGAGTGCGTTCGTTGACTCGCCCCAGAACATACGTACGTGGTGGATTGACATCGCGGCAAGCCGGCGGCAGTGTTGGAGCAAGAATTTGTGTGCATAATTTAAAGCGTCGAAAGGTGGGACGGACCATAAAATCCAGAAAACTAGTTCCAATTGGAATTCCCGTTCGCTGTGTGTGTTTGTGTGAGAACGAGAGCCAGAAGCTTGATTGTCTTCGAGGCCGGGTTCTAGGACACCGAAACACCATTGTTCAGGTTTCATCCTTCAAGTCACCGACCACGGGCGCGGCCCAACATCGTTGGGCAAATATTTGCATAGTCCGTAATCGGATGTTTTCCTTAAGGCACACACCCACCGAACCGGGCGCTGGGCTAGGGCACCCGACGGAATCGGAAGCCCGACGCCCGAAGGGCTTTTTCATTACGCGCATGGTTTTTGGTGGCTTTTTCGGCGTCACCCAGTGCGGCGGGTCCAGTTTACCGGTGCTCGAAATTGAAGATGAGAAAAGTTTTTCGCCGATCCCACCGACGAACCTCAGCTGCTCATTATTCAACATCAACAACATCTCCGTAACATGATGCCACGCCACATCGTTCGGTCACCGGATCCAATCATGGGCCCCTGCGCCCATGGTCCAACGGCCGGAAGTGAGAACAGACCCACAACACCGTCGTCGTGCGTCGTATCAGCTTGTCAGAAGATTAATGCCGTTGTGAACACACACACACACACACACACACACACACACACACACACACACACA
>NC_069145.1:63167508-63194242 GCF_943734635.1 Anopheles cruzii
CACACACACACACACACACACACACACACACACACACACACACACACGAGCGAACGATCCGGGATTTGTTTACGCAGTCAGCCAATCGATGGCGCGCAAGATGATGTGTCTGGGTTCCGATGGGTGTTCGATGCTTCCGGAGGGTGGCGAAAGTGCTTTGTAATCGATAAAATTAAATTCCGAAGGGTCAAGCATCCGTCGCCACCGCCACCGCACAATCAGCACGCCCCGAGGACACCCCGAGTGGTGGATGAAGGATGCAGCGAAACAAAAAAACTAATATAACTTATTGGCGTTCGTAACCATCGGGCCCATTCATCATTCATCCTCTGTGGTTATGAGTTGAACATGTTTATGCTTTTTGTGTGAGAAGGCAGATTTGTCTTGCGTTTCGCCCTACGTTGCAGGATATGCAAGGTCGGCTCGGTTCTAAGATAATCCAATCAAGGGTGTTTTGTTGTTTTTCGATGCAAGATACACTTTCCAAAGTTCATAAATGGGCTTCCAGTCGCTTTAAGGCACTCGAAAACTTTTTAATCGATTAAGTGATTACCATTCCAAAGATGCTTCATGCTTGAATTTACATTGCCCAACGATTTTCCTGTCCGATTGATATTATTAGTCTCTGCTGTGTTGTGAACTATATAATATTAATTTGATTCTCAACAAATCGTGCTTGCGGCGTAACCTTCAAACTCACGTCTGCACCGGTGAACCGTTGCAGCCGTTCAGCAGTTTTAAAGGTTTAAAGTGATCAGAAACAAATGAAGTAATTGTTCCGGAAATAAAACTTCTTCCTTCGCGCGAAAGGCCAGCCAGAGACACCCTCCTGCCACTGCCACTACCCTTCGAACTTCGCCAGCCGTCTCTCGCTGGGTATTAAATTATTCCATTACTTTTGAAACGCGCGCGCTCTATAACGAGCCGATGATGCCATAGGCCAGCTCGCGGAGTTGTAAGAAAATCGATGATGATCACGAAGACAAACAACGCCGAGACGAGGATGGCTGACTCACAACATCGCCCGCGGGTGGCGGGTGGGAATTCGCGCATCCCGTAGGCCGGCCCCGGACGCGTCGGTCTCGCTCGGGTCCGAGCGGGTTATGGCAATAAATTCCGACTCATCCCCAATCAGGCTCATTATAAATGAAAGGTTCAAGAGCTCTTGACATCGTTGGCTATATATTTTGCCTGTCCCATATGCTACGCGACGCCGACCGGCCTCCTCCCGCCGTTGGCCGCCGCCACCGACCACCAACGTGCGCGATAGCGATCTTCCTTTCCGATAGGCTTGCCGCCGTCTGGGACCCCACACAACAACTTTGCCGCTGTTTGCGGATGTTGGAGGTCGCGCGCGCTCACATAAGTCTAGGAGAACTTTGTCGCACGAAGGAAAGGGTCAGCCAACGGCGTACGGCGCACTTTGGCACGGCCGAGGACGGCTTAGCAGCAGAAAAGGTTCGCCAAATTGCTCGTCCTTCGCGTCCACGTACGGAGAAGTCAACGAAAGCTGACGCTCCCGTCCCATCAGATGGCCGGCGGCCACACACACGGTAGCTTCCGTATGGCATACCGGTACGGTGTTCATATTTTGTTAATTAGTTGTTTGGTCAGCTTTTGATGTTTAGTTTAGTTTGCTCGTCGTGCACAGTTCGGATCAAGGTGGTCTAGCAACGGAAGGAAGCAAACCCAACCTAGAAAAAAATTATCTACTAATCCCCAAATAATTTCGTTATCAACCATTTACCTAAAGACGAACAAAAGAATATTAGAATTTGTTGAAAAGTGTATATTAACAATGAATGTCAAAATGAAGCTGATAATCGAAGTATTAAATATCGAAGAAAATAAATGGAAACCTAACTTTTTTAAGAATCAGTTATACAGCTAGGTATTAATCAACCTTTAATTTGCACTTAAAATTTATTTAAATCTAATCTAGTAAAAATCTAAAAATAAAGCGCACTTGCTGATATTTTTCTTTTTGAACATGAGAACAACAAAGACATGAACATTTAAAACACAGTTGACAACATAGGTCTTTACATTATTTTGAAGACAGTGTTTACATTTAAAGAAGATATCACTAACGGCAGGGAACATAATCCTTATTTTTATCGCTAAGAATAAATGCATTAGCTATAGATATTGTTACGTTTCTTTTACTATTTAAAAATCTTTTTATATGAATAGTTATTTTGTTGCATAAAGGTTACGAGTTACGTCTGCATTTTCTGCCGTCACTCGAAATTCACTTTCGGTACGGATCAATTCAATTCACTCAAGAAATCAATTCGAACAATTACAGGAATTCCGTTTAAATGTAATGCAATAAATTGACAGGGAAGGCCTTGCCAAGCGCATGCGGTCAGTACACGGCCCTTTCGCCGAGAGTCGTGACCCGAGCGTTCCGGCATCGGTGTAAACATTTATTCCCGTGTCCCGCGCGTTGACACGACAACACCGTGAAATGCCGTCCGCCATCTGTTCCAGCCACCCATACGCGGAGACCCCGTCCGTGGATGGCGATGGTCGGTGCGTTCCCGTGAACGCATCGGTCAATTTTTAATGAAAATGACAAACAGCGTGGACTTACGTCATGCGTCGGTCTGTGTCGCCGCCACCGTCATCAGCGGAACCGGCCCCGATCGTTATCACGCGAACGTTCTCGAGGTGAGCCCATCGCTTCTCTCTCTCTCTTAGTTCACCTTTCAGTCCCTTTCCACCCAGGAACGTTCCACCGGTAACGATGAGCACCGATATGACTCCCTTCGCAGCAGGAGCCGTGCTTCGGCGATGTATGTGCATTGTGGTGATCGCTCCCCGTTCCGGCTTCCCCGCGGTTGGTATGATAATTATTTGCGATTGGAGCTGTCACCTTTGGGCGAAGGACACCGGCCAGATATGCCGCCGCACGGCAGCCCAAACGTTTTGCAATAATTATTTTAAATATTCAATCCCGCGCACGATAACAACGTTTCGCCTTCGGCCGCAGCGCTGTCCCGAGCGGCAATAACCTCGGCACACGGACAGAAATTACATTTATTTTCACCACATACGCGTGTAGCGATGCGAATCATGCCGTTGCGGTCCTGGTCCCGGGTGATCCGACAGTTCCGCCGTGCGAACTCAGGTCAATCCGGTAGCATAGCTACATCGAACAGTGAATGATTGAAATGTACACAACTTACACGCACCCCTGCCGATCCTGCCCAGTCCTGAGCGAAGCAAAAGGAGGCTTATTTTTGCAACGTCCGAACGGTGGGTGGCTCCAGGGCACTGGCCGACGGTCAGCCAGCCGCCGCCAAGCGTGTTGCGTCCTCGTGATTGACCAGTGTTTACACGCATGGTACAAGGAGCGAACCACCCCGCACGCACCACCTTCTGGGGACCGTGCATAAATCAAGATGATCCTCAAGTTCAAGGACGGCTGGAGCGGCGCAGAAGTAACAGCACGCGATGGGTGGTGGCGTGGAGCTGCAGGTGGCATTGACGCCGATCGAGTAATTGATCGCCCAGTGTGAACGGGCTGGTGCGAACACCTATAACTCATTCGAGATTGATTGAGAACCGCACCAAACTGTCTTTTAAGTATTTATTTATTCCGCACTCAACTCACTGGAACGGTGGCCATAAATCACTTAGCAGCAGGCCATTGGGTAGTAGCACTCATATGGGGCTCGCATTTTGGACGCGCGATTCGATCCATAAATATTTTTCTGCTACTGTTTCACAGGTGGTAAGCCAATGCGCAAATGACCTAAGCCGCAATAAGCTGGCATTATTCAATAAATAAAGGAAAATGATAATCAGAATGTCTTTCCAACAGTCATGAGATCAAATTGTTGCTACAATCATCAGCAGCGAGTTAGCCTTCGCTTCTTAATGAGCTGCCAGGCCGAAAACAGAAACCGTACACTTCAAACGCCCTCCAGCATTTCATTCTCACCGAATGTAATCATTTTTGCCATTATTTCGGCCAATTGCCGCTACATCTGGCCGTGGCAGTCGGGGCAGCTCTCTGGCGACCGGCCGCAAAGCCATCGTCTTCCGACTGTTTTCTCATCTGCGAACTCTTCTGGCTTGCCCGAGTAGCCAGCTCCAGATATTGTTCCGACACCCAGACGGTGAGGCGATTGAACTTCCATCGATCGATTAATTTGACCCAACCCGCAACGTGTTACTTCATTAATTAGCTATGTTTCCAGAATGAAATAGCCCACCGTTCGCGAACCGCTGACGCAGACGGAACGAAAAGAAAACCCGGGTGCTCGGCTGTTTCTCAAGACGCCGAGGCGCTTTCGTTCCCCAACACACGACGCGCACTGGCACTTCCATATTTCAATCTACATTATTTCGCACTTCATTAGTTAGGATCGGCGAAAATCCGGTGCGAGAACACCGGAAGCGCCAGCCAGCGATAGGACCCAGATTGTATTCGCCACCAGCCCGGGGGGGCTGGTGAGCTTCGAGCTATTTGAGACAGAATCCGGGAGCCCGGGGTCGGGCCCCCGACGGCCCGACTAGAAAGTGGCAAGGAATTAGAACGAAGCTTGAAGCTTGAAACCACATGCCAGCTGGAAACGACGAGTGACGGGAGGGGTAGAGAAGAAGCAAACGCTGGGAAGTAGCGATTGGCGGAAAAGCCGGAAAACACAGTGCAGACCAACGGGCGAGTATCTGGCGAACGGGGCGGGATGAAGATAAATGAAATTATCATCATAATTATGCAACAGCAGCAGCAGCAGTGGCAGAAGCAATAGTAGAGTATCTGCAACAGCAGATGTACTTTATCGGTGTATAATTGTTGTAATTAATTTCTCGCTTCGGTGCCTTGCTTTAATTTCTTCCGGAAACTCGCCAGCAGCTGTAGCAGCCAGCCAGCACTCACTGTGCTGATGCCACATTTGAGGAATGGCACAGAGATTTTGGCAAAATTCCACCGAAGAAGCGAGCGAGCTTTCCGTCCTCGATTGGCGCGCCTGCTGCCCGAGTTGTCCCACAAAGAGCGGCTCAGAAGCAGGTCTTCTTCAAGCAGTAATCCAATGTCTATAACGCTTCGTGGCTGCTTATTTCAGTGTTGTAATTCTACTTAAACGGAGATTTAAGAAACATTCAATATTCCAGTCATCATGCCAATACGGAGTGTCATTTCTATGAATCACGGTCCGCGGTTCCCTGTTTTGAGCTCAAACCAGTTCGTTTTTTTCAGCTGGGTGGCCCACGAATTCCGGAGAAGTTGAAGTCAGATTACGCTGATTCAGCATTATGATCGTAAAATAAGTTCGCACGTGCAGCAAAGGCCATTACCGGCGTGGATGGAGAGCATCCCTTGGGTACAACGATGCGGCGATGAATGAAGGAGAAAACGAAATCACGTTAATAAAATGTCCAACGCCCCGAAACCTGTTCTCCAGCGAGGAATCCACGCGCCTTAATTTATCTTGTTCTGATGGACCAAAATGTTCATGGGCTTACACAGGTACATAAAAAAGGCCCTGTTAAATTTGTTATTAAACACTTCCATTTTTAACAACGCGCCCGGAACACTACACAGCCGACACGGAATTCAACCACAGTGATTATCAGCGATGCATAAAAATGAAGTTCCTTCAACTGTTTCAAGTCCGCCTCATAGAGAGAGAGAGGCCGATGCAGTTAATACCGCTGGCGACAGCGGCATATTTAACGCTGCGAATTTCCCTTCAGCAAACACCGCACGAACGGCACCGGAGAAACTGTCCTTCCTGGTGAACGAGACATCCTTGCCGGTGATGACGGTGATAACTCTTCTGGTGGCCCACGATGGATAGCTCATCCATCGCGCGCGCGACTCTCTATTCGTCGAGAGCCGTAACGCTGCACAAATACTATTTATCACACATCCAGCCGACACGCTGCGAAATATTACCAGCATTCTGCGGTGGCTACACTGGCCACACGGGGGTCCGTGAGGATGTTCCGTGCACCAGCAGCGCACCATTGCGCATAGCTTCGCCCGGAGTGGGCGGCTTAGTTCGGCGAAATCTCTTCGCTCGGTGACGGACAAAAGGCAGACTTGAATAAATAAAATCATTTACAATGGGATTACGCTTAATACTGCAACGGACTATCTATTGGTTGGTGTCTACTGTGTGGCTCGGCTGGCGCTTCGGCTGCAAGTGTAGCTTACTCCACACTTTCACGGGAAGCCCCATGGTGAGTGCTTTTGTATGCTATGCTGGGTCCTGAATGGGCACGTATAGAGCCGTCCCACGATACACGGACCCATAAAGCTACATCCCTGACGGAGAACGAAACTATTGCATTCCGGGAAAATATCACTTCGCCCGCCGGCTTGGCCCAAAAAGGGGACCAGAACGGCGAACGGGTCGGGCAGGAACCGGATCGTTACGAGTCGTCTTTTCTTATTTCCTCGTTGAGGTTTGGGCTTTCTGATTTTCTTGCGGTCCGCATCCCGTAGCCGATCGATGGCATAATTTACGGAGCCGACCGACCGACGGGCAGCCCATCGTCCTTTCGTCCTCTCCCGTCCGAAGGCCCGAAAGGGCTGTGGAGTTACAGCACATTCATAATGTGCAAATCTTTATTGGGACCACCGGGAACGGGACAAAGACCGGGGTTATTTGCGTTCGACGAAGGATCGAACGATTGTCGAAACTCGGCGATGGGCCGGGGCGATGGGCGATTCGTAATGCCGGAAGGCCACTCGAGATGGTGTGGTGCCGGTGGAGCTAAATTGTGTGGAAACATTGCCCCCATAATGCTACAACCAAACCTGACAGGTACCGGCACCGCAGCCTTCAGAGGAACGGCAGTGCGGGACCCTGTAGCGGAGATAAATCCCAAGCACTTCCGCCCGGGGCGAACTGGAACATTTCAATTTTAACACCCAAGGGTTTATGTGGGACAGGGGTACGAATGGTGGAGAGATTGCCCACGTGACCATTGAAAGTCGGAGGGGGGGGGTGATGCCGAGACTTTGGCCTTAAGATTCCAAAAGGCAATAATTTAAAGCAGACGGATTGCGTTTGCCACTAACTACAATCAATGGGGAAACAGAGAACCTACTGTTTTCTGTAGTAGTAGTAGTAGTAGTATTTATTGAATGTGGTTTGTATGATCGTGGCACGACTGCCGAGCGGTACATTATAATAACGGGTTCGCTTTAGCACTCCTCGTTGTTCCGTATTAACGGTCGTTTTTGCTTTTGAGCGCAGTGGCTTTGTACTGATTGTTGTTTGTATGCTCTGTTATGTGGGAAAAAAAAACAATTAAAAACCCACGACAAAGTCAAAAAAAAAAAAAAAAAAAAAAATTTACATTATAGCTTACATCGCTAATTCCTTAAGATCTAATTACATGCTAATATTTATGCCGGTAGTAGTGCCCTAAGAGAAGCGAGTGAGCTCGCTCGGCAGTTTTTAGAGTATTTCTCGACTATGTTGTCGACATGATTTTTTAGAAAATCCATATGCGTCCTGGCGTGTAATTTCGTTGTACTATACCATGGGGGTACGTTTATTATTAGTTTTAGAAGCTTGTTTTGGTGGATTTGCAGCTTCTTCATATGGGTTTTTGCACACTTGCTCCAAATTGGTGCTGCGTAGGTTAGGATTGGTCTGAAGCAGGTTTTGAAAATGAGCAGTTTGTTTTTAATATTCAGTTTAGATTTTCTGTGTAAGAATGTGTAAAGAGTTTTCAGTGTCTTCTCTGACTTGAAAATTGTGCTATCAATATGTTTTTTGAACGTTAAGTTTTTATCTAAGTGTAGGCCAAGGTACTTTACGCTAGGGCTCCATGGTACCGTGATTTGGTTTATAGTTGGTCCGGTTGATGGTAGTTTCCTACTGCATCTTTTGCGTGTGAAGTATATTGCTTCTGTTTTCAATTCGTTAATTCTTAGTTTCCATTTACTACAAAACTTACTGTACTGACGCAGAGCATTGTTTAGGGAAGAGATTATTCTCCTGGGTTGTTTGCCTGATGCCGATAGAGCAAAGTCGTCCGCGAAGAGGTATTGCGTGCACTTTTTCATCTCAGGGATGTCAGATATGTAAATGTTGAATAACAGTGGTGATATGACGCTTCCTTGTGGTACGCCTGCTACTGGTGTAAAGGGTGTGCTTTGAACGTTGTTTATGTTTACTATGTTCTGTCTTTCGTTCAGGAAGGATTGCACGACTTTAATTAAGGTCGGAGGAAAGTTCTTAGATATCATTTTATATATTAACCCTTGGTGCCATATTGAGTCAAATGCTTTTTCACTGTCTAGGAGAACCAGGCCTGTTGATCGCTTGTAAACCCTGTCGTATTTAATTCTGTTTGACAATCTATGTAATTGGTGAGTGGTGGAAAGATGTGCTTGGAAGCCAAACTGTGCGGAGGGGATAATGTTCCGCTCGTTAGTATACGCTCTAATTCTATTATGCATGATTTTTTCAAAAAATTTTCCCATATTGCTGAGCAGGCTGATAGGTCGGTAACTGGCTGGGAGTGAAGGGTCTTTACCTGGTTTCCTAATTGGCACGATTTTGGCAATTTTCCAGTTATCCGGAAAGTAGCCGATTTTAAGGCAAGCATTGAATATTTGGTTCATAAGGATTATGGCTTTGTTTGGGAGATGTTTTAGCGAGTTGTTGTTGATTTTATCCAATCCGGTTGATTTTTTGGTTTTTAGATTCCTTAAAATCTGCTTAATCTCACCCGGGGTGCTCAACTGCGAGTGAAACTCCTGTGCTAGGTTATTTTTTTGGAATTTTCTGATGGTTCTATCAACTGACCTCTCGACAGTGCTCACTGTGTTTGTCGTAATGTGATGCGCTTGTTCAAATTGGGTTTTGATTGCCTCGCATTTTTCTTTGGCGCTGATGAGAGTCCTGGTATTTGCTTGTAAGGGGGGCATACTGCTATGTTTGTTTTTAATTGTTTTTACTAATTTCCATAACCTATCTTTGTTCTGTGATTCACTATCGATTTGTTCTAGGTTTTTGGACCATGCTTCATTTCTAATTGTATCTAGGTTGTTTTTGATGGCCAAACTTAGGAATTGATAAATGCTTTTGTATGTAGGGTTAGATCTATTTCTTTGCCACTTTTTCCTGTATGCGTTCCTGATTTTTATCAGATTTTTTGTTCCTTCGGGGATAATGATGTTGAACCTTCCGGGTATCACTTTGGGCACCGCCGAGTTGTGAGCCATCGTTATGTTTTGTGTTAAAGAGGAGATCATTTCGTCTATTTGTTCTTTGGTGTTTATGACATTTAAATTTATGGTGGAAAGGTCTATACGATCATTAATGATGTTTCTAAAGGAATTCCAGTCTGCCTCTTTGTAGTTGTAAATATACTTGTTAGGGTTTACGGTTGGTTTTGAGTTGCGGATTTCGAATAGTACTGGTATGTGGTCTGACGTGAGCTCTGTTTTTGTCGTTAACTCCGTGATTTCGTGCATATTGTTCGATAAGACAATATCTAGGGTAGATGGTGCCCTATTGGGATCGGCCGGGTAGTACGTGGGTGTGTTTGGGTGGTGTATTGAAAAAGATCCTCTTTGCAAATTATCAAAGAGAACATTTCCTGCTGCGTTATTGCTAGCGCAGTTCCAAAGCCGGTTTCTAGCATTAAAATCACCACATGTGATGTAGCTCTTAGTTCGCCTTGTCAGCTTGTTCACGTCTTCAGCAAATGCTTTCATGTTTTTGTTTGAAGCGGGGTGGTATGCCGATATGATGCATAGTTCGCCACGTTGTAGGGCTACAGTGATGCCTATTGCTTCGATGACTTTGAGTTCGAGGTGATTCATTGGCTTGTGTTTAATTGTGGACTTAATTAGGATAGCGACACCTCCTTTTGCACCTTCGAACCTGTCCAGTCTGTGTACAGTGTAGTTCGGCATCGAGAAGTTTGTGTTTATTTTAAGGAAGGTTTCACTTATTGTCATGATGTCTATTTTGTGTTTGTTTAAGAACATTATTACGTCGTATTTTTTTGGTTGGACGCTATTGGCATTCCAGCTTGCAATCTTGAGTGAGTTCTGAGTGCTCACGGCGAAGGCGAACAATATTTGCTGACAATGTCAAAGATCGTCATGATCTGATCTTGTTTTGTTTTGCAGTTTTGCATCCTGTCAATGACTTCTACTACGATTGGGATCAATTCCGAGCGCTCAAAAAGCTCGGGTTTCTCTCGCCTCTCGCTCGTGTTTGTTTGACGAAACTTAGTGGAGGTCGGCGCACTGCTCCACGCGTTAACTGGGTTCGCTGTGTGCCTTATCGGTAAGGCCGGGAATTCGTTTGGGTTGTGTCTGTAACTGGCGTGTGGCCTTTGTGTTTTATCCGCGCGTTTCGGGCGCTTCGGGCATTCGTAAAATCCAGCGCAGTGGTTGCCCTCACAGTTGGCACATTTTAATTTGTGTGTTGGGATTATCCCGTCGCTATTAGCGGTGATCATCGGGCACGACGCTGATGAGTGGCTACCAGCGCATTTGTTGCACTTTGTGCTTCGGTTGCAATTTGCAGCACCATGGCCGAAACTTAAGCAGTTTTTGCACTGCATGGGTGCTTTTGGCGCGGAATAATATCTCCATTTAACCACCTGGTGGTTCACGGCTTTGATCGTTTGGAGGATATTGAGCGTTATCACTCCTTTTTTAAAATGCAACAGATACGCCGCTTGCTGGTCGTAGTATTTTTTTTTTGATCGACAGTTTTTTAATGTCTGTTGGATCGAGGTCCACGCTTAGTAGCGCTTCCCTCACCTCTTCGATTGGCATATCACACAAGCCGCTGAGGACCACTTTGGTTGTTTTTTCTTCCTCCAGCTGGTAGGAATGGTATTGTTCATTAATTTTTTTAAAGTGGTTGATCACCTTTTTAAAGTCTGTAGTGTTCGTGCAGCGCACGACAGTGCCCTTTCGAGTGGCTGCGGTTGTGTATTTTACTACACCTGCTGCTATTATTTTGATGTGTATGTCACTGATGTTTGAACTAACCGCCGTTATTGGTGGTGGTGGCTTTGGTACACTTTTGCTTTTTGCTTCACTTGCAGGGGACCCCAGCTTCCCCACCGCTTGCCGTTCCTGATCGGCGCTTGACATCGCCACATCGTCACCACCACGATCACTAAGTATCGCAAATCGGTTGCTGGTCGCTGTTTGTAACTCGGTGATGGCTGCTGGGCTGAACAGTGCGTTGGCCACTGTTGTCCCCGTCTTCTTCACTTTGGTGATCCTTCCCTTCCCCATGTTTGCAGGGTTAGGGACGATCAACGCTTCCCGTTTCACTCTGTTGCTGGTTTGTGCTGTTGGGACTGCTCGTTCAAGTGCGTCTATTCGCTACGGTGTCTGCACAGCTACTCGCTGTTTTCTGTAATTCAGATGTTTCTTTCATTAAATTTTGTAATGCAAATACTACTACAAAGCTACTACAGAACGGGAAGAATGTACATTGGAACCTTGGAAAATTCCAAAACCTTGTTTTCTGTCACGTTTCAGTACTACTCGAAACTAGGTTGAATTTAATTGCCAAGCATCAGCGCCCTAATGGGCGCCCCAACAAGCGCAAGTAAACATCGCTTTCCCTTGGATCTTGTGCCCATTGAGAAGTCAATTTTGAGTGCCGTAATTTACTTGAGCCTTGTGACCCAAAGATTGACCAACAACAAGCCGGGCGCGCATCGCTCCCCCGATACCTTCACATGCTGGCACTAAATTGCCTTGACACCGTGGGATCAGAAGTCAATTGGCTTCTCGAATGGCTCACGCGAGTCACGTCGGTGTCGTTAAACAAATTTCCGTTCATCGCCATCCGGATGGGTTGGTCACGGCGGCACGTCAGCCGGCGATACTAGCCAACACGCCAGCATCGATCGAGAGACGGAATATGAAAAATTAGGGAATAGATAAAGCATCGATGATGGATGCTATCCAAACCGACGGAAGCAGTTACTGAACAGCCAATTGGCCAATCGAAGTTCTACAAGACTGTCAACGAATCAAAACATGCCAGCGAGCGGTTCCTGTACACTTCACTGTCCGTGTGGTCAACTTTCGGCGACTGATGGCTTATCGTTGAGTCGCTTCGAACATAATCACACCCTTATTATCATCATCATCATCATCGTGATTATTTTCATCGTGGAGCTTAATTGCAAAGCACTTCGGTTCACTGCTCCGGACGCGCACCGGCGGCACCGTCGTTCCGGGTGGCCAGGTGAAAACTGCAATAAAATTTGCTATCACATTAAGGCACTTATGCTAAATGATCGGCTTAAATCAATAAATAACTTCTGCGGCCGACGGCGAGGCACTACGCAGGGCCGTCCAGGGCACAGCCCATTGGTTGGTGATAAATTACGGCGTCCTTGCGCTGGGCTGTAAACTGGCCTGCGAGGTAGCAGAGTGGACTCACGTGCACGTGTGACGCTAGGGATCCGCAGAACCATTTATCGATGTGCAGCCGCCATGCTCCTGGCGCCGATGAAGGAATTAAATGGCGAGCTTCCGTAGTCACTGTCACAAACAAATCAATTCTACGCAAAAAAGGCTTATCTAAACGTAGCAATGGCTTTAAGCAAATAGAGTGTAATGTTAAATACGTACACACTATGCACTTTCTTCCTCATACTTACAGCTAAAGGCGCCATCAAGTGAGGAATGGAGTGAAAAATGAACTACTAAAGCGAACTGCAGTGTCTGCACCTCGCATCGCAACAACGTCACTAATCGGCTTCTGCTGTCGTCCCGTGCGATGAAGAAGCTGCATCATTTCAGTGCAGTCAGCAAATAATGGAAAAAGATCATTTGAAGTAGGAAGAAATTACCAGGATGCCGGCGAAAGGTAAGGCATAAGCAAGTCAAGAGATTGCACCTCCCGAGACGGACCGGACAACTGGCGGGAAAAATACCACCGGGCTAAGTGCAGTGTCATCAGTTATGCTAATGGCGCCATTGCTTCGGCCAGTGTTAATGGAAGCGATGGGAGCCTCTAGGTCACGGTCTTTCTGTCGCCCAAAGTTTGTCACTGTTGGAGGCGAAAAGAAGATAAATCATTCGCGGCCGCAGTTTGGCAACGTTTTCTTTTTAATTATTAATCGCTAATGTTGTCCGGTAGTAGATGATTTTTTTTGTTAAAACCCCAATTAGGCTCCCCTGCTGAGGTCCCTTGTTTGTTTAAGCAAATATTTTTAATTACCATAAATTGCGAAAGGATACATGGCTGGGGCTTTGGGGCGCAAAAAAGCGGAGCGACAAGTCAAAACGTCAAACACATCCTCCGGTGCTGCTGGCTTTGGACCAAAATAACCAAAACGTCCATCAGCCGCCTCGGTGTCGGGTCGCACCGGACAGGCAGGTTGTTTTCGCGTCGTGGAACCCCAACATCCTGTGCTCACCCAGGCGGTCGGTCGGTTGGGTGATTAACCTCTCCACGACACCACTCTGCTGCGCAGACGTCGGTGCGACGTCGACGTAATGAAATTTTGTTTATTATCTAATAAATAACTTCGCACCCAACTGTGCGTCTCCTCCGTCTGGACACTCGGGGCACTTCCTCGGCTGCCGGACGGCGGCGGCGGCGAGACAGATGGGGGTCCAGTGCAACGACTGTCAGACGCGACGCCCGGGACCAGACGGTTTACTGACCGCGACAAGTCTGGGGACTTCCTTGCAGCGTATGCAGACCACTCGCCACGGCGCCACGCCGATCTAAGCCGCCCAAACCGCCCGACTGACCAGCTGGGCGGAAGTGGAAGCGTGACCAACGGTTTCACACTTCCTGACGGCCCCCGACGGGCGGCCGCGCGTCGAAGCGCACAGACCACACCACATACACACAAACACACGGGCAAACCGAGAGCCGCACACGACGGCGGTGGCGGCGTCTCACGGTCGGTTAGATTTTTCATTCATCCGCCCAAATTTACGAACCCGACGATTGGACCCTCGCACCTAAATACCGTGTCCCCGCGCACCATCTTACGTGGTGACCTTCCGGTGGGTCCCGAGTAACGGTTGCCGGGCCGCGCCGACACATGTTCGGGGGGATCATAAAATTAGGCATGGAAAAGAAGAAAACCGAACCGGCCAGGCGAGGAAAACAAACTGTACTGCCACACATGATTCTGATTTACGGACGTCCACCGGCCGGCCGGTGGTGACATCAGACGGGCGACCCTGTGACGTGCGACCTCCGGAGCACGTGTTATCGTGTCGCGATAACTTATATTGCCTTCTGTTCGTACGATTTACAGGCGCTTTAACGTGGCGCGATTATCGGCAGGTGGACCTGCAAGTCGGCCCGGGGAGAGATAACCACCGCCAATTAGTGGCTGAAAGTCCGACACGACTGCGGACTGCCGAAATTTGACTAGAACTTGAGGGATCAGGATCAGAACTACTCGAATGTAACAAGAATCGTGGACCTCTCGATAATATTACCGTCTGTGTGTATTTAACCAATCGCGTACATTACATTACAGTGCTGTGGCTCTGGGGTTGATCACGACAGCGAACCTTACGCCGCGCAGAAGAACAGAGTGTCGCGGATAACGCGAGAGTAGTTGTTCAGCCGCTCCACGGAACGGTTCACGCAGGTCAAGACCTCCGGCAGCAGCTGCGCTTCCAAGTTGTGGATGGCCTGCAGAACGTTCTCCAGCTGGGGCTGGGTGATTCGGATGAAGTAGTCGTATATGCTGGCGACCTGCACGCCCACGATCTGCGAGATCTGCTCGGTGTAATCGATGGCGTTCCAGTCGATGAAGGCACGCACGACAATGTTCTGCAGCTCCGTCGAGGCAATCTGGGCGGCCTCGAGGGCGGCGTGCACGTTAGCGGTACGGGAAGTGATCTCAATGTTGGCGGTGCTGGCGCACCGAGACAGGGCCTGACCGACCCACTCGATCTCGATGTCCCAGTTGGCCGTGGCCACGGTCACGCAGGCGGCCGGTGCCGTCGTGGAGCCGACGAATTCTTCCGTCTCAATGCGGATCTGCTCGACCTCCTCGAGGCCCTGGTTCATGCGTTCGATCAACTGACGGTTCAGGTCGACCAGCCGGTCGCTCATCGAGAAGCGAACGTTGTCGAACGTGCCCTCCATCAGCTGGTGGATGGCCTCGGCCTCGTACTGGATCTCCAGCAGGTACTCCACAAACTCATCCTGGCTCTGGGCAAGGGACTGTACACGGAACGGAACGAAACATCAAACAAATCAAGCGAACTGCGTTCGGAACTACACTATCCTCGAGGGAACCATGGCACTCACTTGACCGGCCAAAGCTAGCAGCAGGCAAACGAACAAGCTCTTCATCTTCGTTACTGGATTGCGCTCCTAGGGGGTCCACCGTTGGCGATGACTGCTTCCAAACTAATCCAAAACCGTGTACCACAATTCGGTTTAAAGACTTTTCCGCCCGACCGGATATTAGTCCGCAGCTGACCGATACGATCGCCGAACGCAGACGATAAGACGGTCTCCGGGCAATCGGGTGGCCGGTGCAATTTACGCCTTCAAGCTAATCTCTTCATCTACTTCTACGGCGCTCAGACCAGGCACTGGTCAGCATACCGGTGCGGGAGGTGTCCACTTCAACCCGAAACGCTTCTAATCGTCCCCCCGCCCCGTTCGCACAATTTGTCCCAAAAACTTTGTGATAAGACCATGGTCACCACACGACGAAGCTAGGCCCTATATCTTCTAGCAGATTGGCACCTTACTTCCCTGACCAACCACATACACACGGTCGCCCGGAGAGTGCCGTATGTCGGAAAGGTAATAAAGGACGGCATTACGATAATTATTCGTTATCGCGAATTGGCCTAATGACGGGAGATTTTAATGTTTTCAACCAGCTGATTATCAGCCGTTTCTTCGTGATTCGAGCTCGCGGAGCAAGCAGCAAAACCGACCGACACGCAAACGTTTGACCGTCCCGTTTCTTCCCCTTTCTTGCCCGGCGATTAACATTACGTCAATGCGATGATAACCTTCCGGAAAGGAACCGCTTATGTAATAAACGGTGCTAATCCCGATCCATTCGGTGCTCGGGACGGTCCTTGAATTTGGCCGCGCCGTCCACCCGTGGATTCCGTAGGCAGCGGAGGATGGAAATGAAATCGAAGCTCACGATTCGATCGGAGCGCCCGAGAAGGCAGTGGCGGGAAATTGCAATTTGGCACAATCACACGATCACGAGAGTGAGGCTCCACTTCCTTGGGGAGCAGCGTGCGCAGCCACGCCGGCCGGTCTGAAATAAATGGTTTTGCGACCTCAACCGTTTACCACGTTTCTGGATGTCAATGCGGGGGGGATCGCAAACAATTTGAGACGTTCCAGGACCAGAAAACCGTAATTTTGCATTAAGCCATGCCCTGCTTCATCCCTGCATATTCATGTTAATTTGTTCATCGACGTGCCCGTACGCAACGTACAATGGTGCGTGCGTTCGAATGCGTAATTTACTCCTTGTTTCATCGTTGATTAACGTGCTCCAAGGTCATGTATCACTATCACTTTTTTAGTACTATTTTAGTACATTTTCAGACAATTTTCATACAACAAATAAACTCGAATAGTATGTTTATTATTATGTTATTAAATCTGTTGTTATTCTTCAAATTTTCAATTCCTAGATAAAGCAGACAGAACTGTATTAAACTTTGGTATGTTTTAGAAGCGTTTAAATCAATCCTCGTACTAGTTTCTATACAGTTTTCGTGGTCCTCTCCAAGCTTCTAGTAAAGTTTGAGTTTGATATGCTGTAATAATAAGTCTCACAGTACGTCAACGTAATAACCCAAGCTGCCCAAGTTGCATTCGTGATTTTATCGCATTACGGTGCAGGTTTGCTAATCGCATTTAACTCTATCTGGAACACAATGTGTTCCGTCTGACCATTGAAATGAGGTTTTCGTTTTACAACACCCAACCGTCGTCGTCGTCGTCGTCGCCGTCGTTTACGCAATGAGGTACGCAAGTGTTCCTGAGAACTGGATCCTTCCTGCGCAATGATGTGCGCACGTGTTCATCCCATCATTTTGTAAGCTTCCTGTTTGGCACATTATTCACATCCCAGCCCAACCGCAACTCGGAACTTGCTACCGCGCAAAGGTACAGGATAAGATTAGTTGAGCCGCGTCTGTCTGTGTGTGTGTGTGTTTGTGTGACCACTTCCTGGGTAGACCTTGGCAGGTGGTCAGGAAGTTGGAAATCTCCTACAGGTGTATTGTTTTTATCTTATCTTCTTCGGCGGCCCCAGGCTACCCGTTATCAGCTGATGGTGCAATATTTAATCGTATACCGTAAATTGGTTAATTGATAGTCTGCTTGATACGCACAACCCCTCGCTCGGATGATGCATCATTTTTGCCGGCCACTGGTCGGCTAATACGCAACATCGGTATACATCATAATTACTACTGCTTCGCGTCGTCGTTGAAAGCCGCCGTCGCTGCAGAGCAGTGTCCGCTGAACCTCACATGGTGTCAAGTAGTCGAGCGGAGCAAGAACCAAAAGTGAACAGTATCGTTACAACATCCCCGTCTTGGTGCACCTTGACATTGGGGGGAAGTGGCCACCATGGTCACAACGGAACAGTGACACAGTGAACGTGCTAATCGCTTGTCTTGCGGTCAACACCACCGATTGTTGCTTGGACCGCGCACAGTGCATGGCCCGAGGAGGCGAAAGTGCAGCTAATGGTGCAGCGCATCGTGTGGATACGGGGCGCTGCTGCATTGCATTTGCATTTATTCAACTTAATCGAGAGACGCTTTATTGCGAGGCCCTAGCTGGAAGGTGGCCGTCCTGCGACTCGAACGTTTGCCAGCGCCGTCTACACGACGACGACGACGACGACCGGACGTCGGGTGAAAGATGATCGCGATACACCCTCTGCGGGGCTAATTAAATTTTAATAGGTCTCTGCCACAGTTTTTGAGCTAATTGTAGGACGTGCAACGATTGCGGAGCCGTTTGTAGCGATCGCCTGACATTTATCCATCCGTGATTGATCGTGGGTGGTTCAAGTCGTTGGAATTTTGGGTACATCAAATGAAACTGCATCAAACGGTAGCTAAAGGGTGCAAATTTTCCCCAATAAGTTGGTGCTTTAATGAAGACATAAGCAATTGTAACTTCAAAACTGTTTTCCACAACAGTACTTAGTAAGATATGTACAACTCGAATATCTCATAATTCATTCATTTTGAGGGAAATAATGTTATGAAATAATTTCATAAAAACAGTCAGGCATGTCTTGAAACGTCGCGCGAATATTAGAATTTAATCTGTTTAACAATCAAATTAAATTAACCCGTCGGTGATCATCAAATCCAAAGGAACGCTGGCGAAGTCGCAACCAAATTGACAAACACTTCGCTAACCAATAGCAATTTGCCGATAAATGATCCCACAGCCATTGTTATTTCAGTAGCTCCACCTTGCTCCACATCCCACGACAAGCGGTTCAACGGTAATTAGTGCTGCAAACCACAAATGACGACGACAGGCGCGTTTGATAGTGTCATTAGCATAATGATTTTATGTCGACCCCACCAGCCGCGTCACGCGCTTATCGTTTTCCGAAACTCCGGTCGAGCTCCGGTCTTAAGACCGGCTTCGCAATCAAAAAAAAGAAGACGCCACCACCACCATCGCCGATAGTTATGTCTTTCGTCACCCAGTATCGGATTCGACCGGGAGGATGTCCCGACTCGGAGCGCGCGCGAACGGATTGATGTTGAGGGCTGCGACGACGACTGGATTGTGAATAAACGGAGCATAATTAATATAGATAAATATTTTTGCTTTATCCATGTTCCGCCACCGGCGGAACGAAGACGACGATTCTAACGATGCGCCGGGGGGGACACTTTTATGGGTTCCACGAGTGACAAGAATAACGATTAAGATCGGTGCAGCGCCAAACGTTCAGGACCGTGGATTGAAAAGAGTGGCGTGTACGGCTTGTAGAAGTTGTTGCCGATGGTCTCGGGCGATTGATGGAGCTATTAGAAGGTCGTACATCACGATGCGACCACGAGCGATGAACTGTGGGATGTAATTACCATGTAAACACGCCGAACGGCCACCATCTCATAAATACACTCAACACACGTTCACGCAAAGTTTTGGAGCAATTCGAAAGGAGTTACTCGAAAACGTTCCAAATAAAGCATTTCTCCATTAATAATTCAAATAAAGTCGACAGTAAATCGTCCTTCCCAAACAAAGCAGTGCCGCAGAGGCCGCATTTCCCGTACACTTAATCGTTAAAGAACGCACGTGTTTCGCGCAAAAGCTTACAAAAGCCTTCATAAAATAATTAGACTCGAATCGAGTGGAAACAGTGCAGTCCGCCGGGTCCTGGTCGCCGATAGATTAGAGCCGCGCGCCGTATTCGAACAACCAACCAAAGCTACTTAGCGAATTCGTGAAAATTTCCGACCTCAAACTTTACGTAACCATCACGATTATGGCCACGTGATGGGTCAGCCGGAGGCGAGCGCCTCGGCCAGGGACCGCGCCGCACTCTCCGCTCTGTTCACACCTTAGGGCACATCAAGGACCTGGGCGGCGCAGCACCGATAGCCGGGGCCCACTGGGGCAACAAAAACGAAAAGGATTAGTTGGATTTTATTCCAACTTTGACGGTCTCACGGTTCCCTGTAACCCCTCCCGCCCGGGTGCGCCACCACCATACCACCGACAAACCGTATGCCAAAACTTTCGGCTTTTGGCCTATTCGCTTCCGTAACTGCGGGAAATCCTTGCCGCCTGCCGTTGAGCGAGGACCAACGCCCTCGGGGGAGAAACGAAGAAGGTTCAGCAAAATTCGCACCCAAACTACACCATTACGAAGCAGAACCACTTGCACGGGGGAGGGCGCTTACTGGCGTTACTGCCCGGCCGGGGCGGGGATCGACACGGATTTCGGGTTGAAGTCTGTTGGCGGAATTTGAAGGCCGCGTGTACGGGCCGCCGCATGCGAAATAACTCACTGCGCTCTGGGTGGACTTGGTGCAAATGCTTCGGTATCATTCGGCTGAAGGTTGTGAAATTGTTCACATAGCGTTCGAAGGGAGCTTTCCGGAAAGGAAAACCATCACGGGTCGGGTCTGACCGTTGTCGGCCCTTCCCGGGGCCTCTAGCTAACCAGCGAGAAGTTTGACTTTTCGGTGGTCTGACGAAAGAATTTACCGTCGCCCTCCTGATGGCCCTCTGTCTTATCCACCCAACGGAGCAGGGATTTTGCAGAGGGTAGCCGTCACCGTCGCCAGCGGACTACGAAGGGGTTACTATTTTATGCTGCGCATTTCGACCACCCTCCCCGGGGTCAATGCAATGCTTTTTCGTTCGACCGGAGCTGGTTGAAGGAGGATCAAGGTATGGGCCGACACGAGTAGAGTGTGTCCCAGTAGTGTCCTTTCCTGAGCGGATGTGCACTGTCAACCAAGAAAACAAGGTTTTCTGGAATGCCTTATTTTCAAAATTAAAAATAGAAACGGCACACGTAAGAAAAGAATAAATATGGAATGCGGGCCAAAATAATCAGTTTTGGGCAACTCAAAAAAGTAAGATTATAAAATTGTTCTGGTCAAAAGGAGCAATTCTTAACAAATTCAGAGAATGTAGATTTCTTTGATACTTGTTTCTTTTTCTTCTGGTATAGATACGAAATGCGAATAAGTCAAAGTTTGTCGAAACAGAGCTCAGTTTTATGTATCAATCATTGAAAAAATCTCTCCTTTAAAAGTATCCTTGACAAACGTTCACTTTGAAATCAATAAAACGATCACTTTCGCCATAAATCAGAGCCTCGAAAGAAATATACGAAGGACCGAAACCGTGTCGAATCGCCAAAAAAGAATTGAAACTCCCAGTGTTTCCTTCTCCATGTTTCACTGGACCGCTCGATACTAAAGCTCGCGAAAGCCGAAAGAGTTTTCGCCGGACCGCAAAAAAAGCGTGGCGAAATGTAAAATTTACGATCCAATTAAACGTGGCATTTGAAATGTTTTAATTTCGTTTGCGTATTTATCATCCTTTGCTTGCCCGAAAGGGTTCGGAACCATCACTCTGCGGGCGAACGAAACTCATCGTACGAGACTTCAACGCAACGATTCATTACGCGGTGCGCGGTTTATGTGGTGCAATTGAATGGAATCGCGAAATCGGTCGCCACTAATGAAAACATAACTTTTACACATCTCTCATCGATCGTGCCACCGTTCGCTCGCAGAATCTCCAAATCTCCGAACGTTGTTTTATTTAGTTCCACCAACATCGGGGAATACAATTTATGTGTCGCGCCGTGGCACTGCTTAAAAGCAGGGAAACTCCTTTTTATGTGCTACAAATTTATGTTTGCAATATCTTAGCCACAGAATTCATTGCTTACGTGTCAGCTAACGAGAATTATTGGAATTACCATAGCAATTGACACAAGATTGAATCTTTCGAACACCTACGAGTAATCCGAAAAGTAAGCAGAATACTAAACGACGTGGTAATACCTAGTTCCAATAGCTTCACAGTTAGCTAAGGACAATAATAATACAGGAAATGTCGCAGGTATTCCGCGCGACACATCTTGGACCCACAGCTCAGCGTGGTTCGGTTCGCCAACCCTTTCTTGACAGTATTTTATGCTTGACACGCCGATTTGTATTGTTTTGCATTTACCGTGCCATAATCTGTTGAATCAGTTCACCAAAATAATGCAACGAATGAACCGCAACAATTTCGTCTTCGCCATTCTACATTTTGCAGTGGAAAAAAAATCCCCATTTGGTACGATTCGATGCGTACAGCTACGTGAACTGTGAACGCGACCAGGCGACCCTCCCAAACGACCCTCGCTCGCTTGCCTATGGAAATTGTCCTCATTTGATCGGTGCTTTTGCACGCGTTGCGAAACGGGACGATGGCTGTCGATTTTCCAAAAGAATGGTTTTTCATAACGAACCATGAATTTGCAGGAATTTGTTGGCTTTTTGTGCCTGCGGGAAAAATCAAAGCCAAAAATAAAAGCACTGTGGGAAAATTTCCGGTGCAAAGCAGGTTCAGTGGCGCGCACGGGATGGGATCGCCTCGGGCAGCCTCAGGTCACTTCACGAATTTATTTATTTTTGTTTGGCAACGCTATATTGGACTGCCTTTGTGTTCGCGGAAAATCGTTTTTCCTTGGCGAAGGTTAATCGGAGTCAGCCGGACGAAAGGTGCTGTCTTCGGCGCCTTCGGCGCCAATAAGCGATTTCGTTATTATTTTGTTATTTCGATGTTTTGTCACGCTGAAGTCTCTGAATCTCGCGGGCATGTTAAAACATATTACATTCGAAGAAAGTGCAAGACGTTAACACAAGCTTTGTTGGGGGGATGTGATGAACATCGCAAAGTGCTACATACTTTACTTGTTGCGCAAGAAAATTACCCATCCAATCAGTGGAGATCGCGTCCGAGGACATCTTTAAACCACTTCATAAAATCACTCACCTGGAAAGAGAAAAAGAACAGTAAACATTAAAATTTGTATTATACGGGGATGATGTAACACGGCGTTTTGAAAACACATAACATATTCGCAGATTCGCAGACACAGCGAAAAATGGAAATGCGCATTATCAAATTCTGTGCAAAAAGGGTCAATTTTCGTCTCACAAAAAATCTTCATCACGAATCACATGCTTCGTGGTCGACGTACTTTTTAGGTTCTCTCGTGCAAACCTATTGACCTCGAGTACATCGATTGCACGCACCAAAGCTGCTTTCCTGCTGCATTGTTTTTGTGTAATGGATTAGCTTTAGCGCAAAAAGGCTACCGGATATGAAGGGCAACACTATCGGGATGGTTGGCGATATTACTGCGCCTAGTTTCGCCGCTTATTCTCGCCCACGATTCGATACACAACCGCCAGCGGGCCGTGGTGCAGCTTAATCAGAATTTTAGTGATTCTATTGTTTCCATTTCGCCGCTTGCACAAGCGGCAACGGCGGCAAACCAAAGTGGCGTATGTAGACAGGAAGCCATTAGGAGCTTCGCAGCGCCCACGGTGCTTGCCCACGGTAGTCCTAGCCGCGAAACACATAGACACCGGCCTCACCGGTTGTTTGTTTGTTTGTATAGCTGCTTGTTTGTATAATTTATCAATTTATGCGCGCAACAGCACAACTTTGCGGAGGCTGGCTCTGCGGGGAAAGCGAAGGAAAAATCAGCTGAACCTGCGTCAGTGTCATCCTTTCGGACTATCAGCGATCGGAGGCAAGCATCCGAGGTTGAGCTGGTGGAGCTGTGGTCAAAATGAATATTTAATGGCTTTTCGAATGGCCCGGATAAGTGTTAGTCGGTTCAGCAGACCGGGCCAGGCCGAGCTAGTGTGGCGCCCGTCCGTTCGCTGCCGCCCGATGTCCACCCTTTTCGGGCGGGCCAATCATAATCCACTAGAATACATTTTCCACCGACCGGGCAACGCATCCTTTCTGGTTGATTCGCTTACAAAAGCACCACCCCCCGGCATTGCGCTGGGCTTTTCTTTCACCTAATTCCTAACGCATCCCGTGGCCGGAGCGTAGAAAATCGAATTGTGCGTTCATGACACCCACCCGGCGGGGGAACGCACAACGCACCGCTAAAACACACACAAACACTGACTCTCGGAGAACACACGTGTTCACACGAAGGATTAAAGCGCTCATAGCCTAAAATTTAAACCGGTACTCCGTCGCCATGGAGAGCACGCGTCGCACACTAACGACAGATTTTAATACTGTTTTTCGTGGAAAAATGGTTGCCCACTTTACATGCGCCCATATTCTTATAGCAAACAATGCCATAGCGACACGGCGAATGGGAAATGAACCGTCGTACACACACACACGCCTGAGAAATATTTGTAATGGCGTCAGCTTTGTTACGCGCTTCAAAAAAGGAGTTCTACGCCATTATGTCTGCATAACGGAATCTGCCGAAGGTTCCTGGAAACCTTAATTCGCCGTGCTCCGGATTGCACATTTTTTACGGCATTTACTTTGAGAAAAATAAATTTATTGTAAAATATTAAAAGTTTTGTAAAATTTAATGTAAGCTACGAAATCTTACACGACTTGATACATAAATCCGTTTGCATTTCACAGTCTGCCACCAAAGAGCATCCGTTTTATTAGCTCGCAAACTCGTGACGAGTGGCAAACGCGCGTTAACGCGGAATACGGTTGAAAAAATCGGTTCCAACATCAATCGCGTAATTTGATTCCTCCGCGAACCAGCTCGCAACGGTTCGCGGAAAAACATTTTCTCATGTCTTTCGAGACAAAACGAAAATAAAGGAACCAACCCGGCGGCCCATGTGTTGAGCGCGCGCGTCCGTAGCCCGTATACCTGTCTGTCGCCGGCAAAGTCACAGGCCACACAATGAGACTCCCGCAAGATCCTGGTGGACTGCGCGCCTGGTGGTGGTGCCGCGGGCGATCTCATTCAGTGTGAGCCGTTCCACGAAACAGCATAATCCATTAAAGATGAAGACGGCACTGCTTCGCACACCGGCACCATCTGTCACGGGCGGGAGCCAACGTTTCCGCTAGATCGACAAGCGACCACAGCGTATTTGGGTTAATGTTTTTCGGGCGCCGCACGTGTTGCCGTGTTGCGTTCACCGATACATAAAATGCACCCGTTTATGCAACTTCTGGCGTAATTAAAATATTCGGTGGGCGCCACAACTCGGTGCAGTAACCCTCGAGCCAGCACTGGTCTCTATAACATTTTATTTGCAAAGTATTTAAAACATAAACTACAAGGATCACTCATTAGAAGTTAATGCCAATTTTTCTAAAAGTATAAACAGATCATCTCCAAAACGCGAATCAAAGCGAAAATGAGTTGCTGTTGTAAATTTAGTTTGCCAATTTCAAAGAAAGTGTGCGCCTCATTAAGCCGCTCACATCGATTTCAGCGACGTCGGTCGTGCAATAATTAAAAGTAAATCATGCACATCAGACACCGGCAGCCGAAGGCAAGTATACTCAAAAGGCGGAGGATTATTAATCAATTTACCAGTACCCGGCAGCGCCAGCGGGCCGCCGATCGGTTTCGGTGTACGCCATTTTCACGACCTAATCAGCCGGCTGGCGTGAAAATTTCAGATCTCCGAGACGCCGGTGGGCGCCCGGTCGGCATTCAGGCCGGCACTCCGGGGCAGGCAAATTTTTCACTTGAACAGCCCGCCCGACACGCCCGTCACGCTCGAACACGGGTTGCCAAACGAAGCGTCAAACATTGGGATGTAATGCCCGGCATGCGAGCGCTTTAAACACGGCTCTGTAAACAATCCCCGTTTGGTTTGGGGAAATTATTTTGATTCATTTCACGCCCTCCGCGTGGCGCAGGGCTCAGGGCGTCGGTTTTGGAACCCGGCGAAGGTGCGTTGGTTTGCGTTTCGGATTTCCATATGATCATCATATGCTGCCCAGCGAAACACGCTCATTACAGTCTTCAATGAGTTTGGGAAAAGCTTCCACCGAACTAAGAATAGCTGGTTGCACAATAACTTGAACCATCACACAACCCCACTGAACCCCTAAAAGACCGTCGGATGAAACCAGGCACATTCCGGGACATGGCAATTTTCCCACGCCACACGCCAAACGGCCAAACATAAACGAAAATATGATCCGAGAGTCCGGAGTCCAAACAGCCGAAACCGAAATTTTCCCGTTTGGTGTTTTGATGTTCCCCTATTAGCAAACGCGGGGCCAATGTCAAAGCTTTGCGTTATTAACACTCAAACCAATGATTTATTTGTCCGCGCCGCCACAGGTCCCAGCAGGACGTGCACAATCAATTTTGGGCCAAATGCCAACCACGGTCACGGAGTAATATTATATTTTAAAAAGCAGAGACATCACACTCGGTTTGGCGGCCAGAAAGAACCCGGGGGCGAAAGAGTGTCTCCCGGGAACATCCCGGTTTCCGTGAGTGAGATTAACAACTCCATTATTCAGATGAAGATCTTATAGCACAGCCAGTCGCCAGTAGCACTCATTGGTGGTCGGTCGGGCGGTCTCCAGCCGACGCTGGAAGTCGGCCCGGGTCACGTGCCCGGAACGGATGTTGCTTTCCGAGGGGCAGTCGGAGGTCGGAGAGCAAAGAGTGCGACCGACCGAGTGCCTCCTGGGAGTGGTGAAAAACTAAACTCCATCCATCAATTAATGGTTAACCTCCTATATTGGGGCTGGCGGGAGTGTGAATGATGCCCCCCCCGGACGAGGTCCCGAACCGAAGACCGAGCTAAACGGAGACGATAGTTGCGGTAGTAAATTCCCATTAGGAGATCTAGTCTCTCGCTCACGCTTGCCATTCGCCGTCCGGTTCGGTGTCATCGTATCATAGAGCAACCATTTCCCTCCGAGAACTGGGTGGCGCATGGGATGCGATGCTGTGGAGACTAACTGTCTTTAAATAGCATATCCAGCCGGGACAAGCGGCGATAAACATCTAATAAAATTCAAACTCTATCGTCCGGAGCATGATGCAGGCCAATGATCATTTGGGTGTTGCTGCTTCCGCCAAATATGGAACTTGGCCAACTTTATCAATACACCGCAGCAGCAAAAATAATTTATACACGACCGAAGCAGCAAATCGAATAAATGGCCATAAAAAGGGTGGTGAGCCAAAAATCTTGGCACAGAACGAACCGGATTCGTAGGTATTGTATTCCAAACCGGAAAAGTTTACTTAT
>NC_069145.1:63194442-63239896 GCF_943734635.1 Anopheles cruzii
TGGTCATATTCATATCGCACCGACCGGTGGGCGGCGGCCCATCGAAACCCGAACTGGAAGAGGGAGGATGCTGCATCCGGACCCTTGAAAATGGGCAAATAAATTTAAATGAAAATAGCGATCCGGATCGGAACGATCAGGGAGAGCCGCCCGAGAGCTGCCCCGTCTTGGTGTTGGTTAATAGTTTATGAATATTTTAATGGAAATCTGGAGCAAAATCTAAACAATTGCGATTGCCGCCAAGTGGCCGGCAATATCGGTGCGGTAGCGATATGATTCTGCAACATTCGGCGTCCATCGGCAATCTGCTTTTGTGAACCGCTGAACATCGATGTGTCTGAGGGGATTTAAACGTGGCCCCCGGAGCAATCACAAACGCCAAGCAAAAGCCTTAAGGCCCATCTTCCTCCTTAAGACAGGTTTCTCACGCTGCGAAAATTCGGTTCCGGGCGTACTTTTCTCGGCTCCCTTCGCTGAGACTTCCAGCACAGCCATTAGTGTTGGTCGTTCGATACCGGCGGTGGGCGGGCTCATACCATTTCTCTCGAATATTGCTCCACAGAACAAGGGGGGCCCGGCGGCGATTTTTTCGACAAAGAATTGGCTCACACAATGGTGTGGTGCACACTAAATTATCACTTTATGGCTACCGTTTTATGCTTGCCTATCGCCCACGGACGGCGACCAACACAAATTGTATGGAATTATTGGGTGATCGTGAGAACGAGCGACATAATACCGCGGTGGCGGCGTGCATTGTGGGTAACCGCCACTAGGTTAGCATAAATCGTATCGGACGGACAAACAATAAGTGCAGTTTTGTTGGTGTGCAGCGTTTAGTAACGGGATGATTATAGCTACAAATCGGTTCTCGCTTAATGCTCGCTAGCATAATGTAAAAGTGTAAATAGAAAGGATAGGACAACGATACAACAATAAACGATTATGCAATGCATAAAAAGTAAAATGCTCTGTTCCAGTGTCTTCTGTGGCAAACAGAAAAGTAATAACGAAATGGTCGGCCACAGCGGCAGCAGCAGGACCTAGATTCACCCTCCGAATAGCAGTACAAAATTCCAAACACCACGGCGAAACATAAAATATTCATTCTTCACACGAAGCCCCCGAGCGACACGGACCAGCAGACTACGACCAACTTTTCACATTAATGCATCGCACCATTCATTAATCAACACTTGGCGAAAACGCGAAAAACTGTTGGCTGGCTGGCTGGCTGGCTGGGCGCTTTGATTGATGTTGAAATAATTCAAAATTAATGTTGTTTTTTTTTGCTTTCAAACGGGGGCGACGTCGTTAAAACTATTACATCACAAAGGTGGGCGTCGAGGCTGCTGGCCTGGGCCATTCCCGCAGCTAACGATGGGTGCTAATCGGCGGAAAAAAACATAGATAGTTTTCCATCGGCACATAAATAACTCGAATATGCCTTGAAGTGTTTGGCACCTGAAAACTGTGCACTCTTATTGCCCGTGTACCCGTCCGCACCCGATTGTTAGCGCATCGCAAGGACACAGTTGGCAATATTCGGCCGCGCCCTCCGCACCAGAGCAGCCCCCTCGAGTTAAGCGGATACAAATATTTTAAGGACGCAAATTTAGACCAAAGGTCCTTGGAGCGCCTGTCGACCGAATGACACCACTCACCGGTAACGACACTGGTGTCCTGTTGGCTTTTTTTTGGCCCGGCTGTCGCCGTGGGTAAGTTTTGCTTCGTTTCTATGTTTACATTCCTTCCGTTTTCCGTTTTAAGCATCGCCTCCCACTCGGCTGCACCACCTGGTGGTCACCTTCAACACTTTTTCGGTGCCGAAAGCCGTTTTGCCGATTTTCTCCGTTTTTGTTTTGCAACAAATTCCCGTGAAGGTTCGCGTGTACAAACATTCTTGGTCCACAGTGCCGTGACACCTGAAAGCACTGGCCCACTGGCAGCGGGTGTTTGGACATTGTGTCCGTGAAAAAAAGGATACCTTCGGACGGGTGCAGTGAAGGTGGAACAGTGAATTATATTTTCCAGTTCTCCAACGCCTGATTGATGGCACTACCGCAGAGAATGAGAGCGACAGAGAGCGAGAGACGAAACAGCAACAGAAATAAGGGCTGGGGATTCCTTTTTTAATTTCCCGGTTTCACGTCCCGGCGGGGCACAGCAAAATAAACGGGAATTCATTGCTTGCCTTGAAACACCAAACAGTCCCCAACACCGGTTGCCATGGTGGTGGTTTCGGTATCGAATCAACAGTGGGCCCACCCCCGGGCCACTTCCTGCCGGACAATTTAGACCCCAATGCCAATATTTCACGCGAAAACGCGCGGCTATTGAAGTAGCGCCAACCTTTTTTTTATGGGGCAACGGTTGCTGGGCAACTTTTTTCAAATTTTTGTTTGGTTCGATTATTGAGACATTTCCGACGTGAAGGAGACATCATCCCGAAGGCCCGACAATGACGGCCGCGGGTGACCTGCAGAACCCAAATGTGCCAAAAAGGGTAACATATTGCGACGTGCCGCCAAAAATGTGGATGGGTTATACCATCCAAACGTTGCCATTGAAAATAGTACATTAGTAGGTAAGAAAATTAAGTGTCCAGGTTAAGAAAATTTGAACTGTATGGAGCAAATGAATGAAAAGGACAATTCTATGGTATCAACCGAATGTGAGTGACAGCCATTTCCACCCAGGGCTGACGTCATAAGTTCCTGTTGTTTATTCAAACCCATCTCGAAGGTGCTTTTAATAAAGGCAAACTAAGCATGTCTTCAATGGCGGTCATTCCCATTACACCCTAACTTGCTGCATAGCGTGCCATGCCAGCACTAGCGCCTTATTGGCACTTTTATTATGAACTTCTGTCAGTTTTGCCACGACGATGATACCGGAATATTTGAAGGAACGCACATTGCCATTGGTCGGAGGCCATTTTACTTCACTTTTATGGCCACTATTAGCGTAAAAGCTTCCCGTTGGCCCCCTTAGCCATCAGAACCGTCCGGCCTAGGCCCTTCCGGTTCGTGTCACGATTCTCACTACCAACTACACGCACAGGCCCCACAATTGCGGCAATTCCAATAAACATTCGAGCTGATCGATTGAGCTGCAATAGGAACGCCGCAGCGCGTGAGGTAAGCTAAGTGAAGAGACCGAGACCGAGTGGGGTGGCCCTTACACCAATCGAACTCGATGTGAAACCGAAGCAACGCAACCAGCGGCAATGGGGCTTCGCAGCAGCATATCCGGTGATGATGGTGTGCGGTGCACCTGATTATTATTATGTGGCGCGGTTCTGTGCGGCACCATGCGACTCCATTTGGCGCTTACTCGCGAGATCGCGTGCCTGTGCATCGTCGTTTATGCCTGCGCCAAACCATTTGCCGCTGTTTATCATAAAACCGTTTGCCTGCAGTCCATCACCGAGGCGTTTTCCCGAGCGCCAAGCTGTGCCGGCCCACCTCTGCAGATCAATATGCGCGCGAAGTGATAACGAACTCGCTCTCGCCCCCCCGCGGTGGCACTTTAAAAACTTTCCCCGCAGAAAATTAAGGAACCCAAACTCCGTACCGACCAAAGGTGGCTTTAAAGCGGTCCCGCTATGCTGTAGCGGGAACTTCACAAGAATGGACAGCTTAGCTGGGCAAAAGAAGGGATCAAGAAAGAAGCTTCGGGACGCGGCAGATAAAATGGAACTTACAGGACATCATATCACACACACACACATATACAAGCATCACGCTGGCGCCTCACCATCAACGAGGAGAACGTGGCGCTGTCGCGCGGGATCTCGGGGAAAATTTTCGCAATAAGTATTCCGGTCAAGCTCCGGGCACGGCATGCCCGGAATTTAAATCATCTCACCACCATCCTCGCATCGTTCGGTGTTACGGCAACAAATCCGTAACATTTCGGCCGTCCGTCGCCCGTCGTCGCCCACCCCCGGTGGTCAGCACAAATCAGCGAAACACGGCGACAGAGCGGGTCGAGCTTTGTTTAGGCAACCCGGTCGGTCGGAAAGAAAAAAAACAGAAAACACCGTTGCCACTTCAAATGAGGACCACGATAATGGGGCCAACAACGACGAGCGTTCGCCGCAGGCCGGATACAATATCCACCGATGTCCACGTTTATGAAACATCATGTACTTCTCTCCGCAAACTAGCCGCACGCGTGCAGCGAGGATGATTTGTTGACAGTTGGGCACACCAAAGTTTGTTCCGCAACCGGTCACTTCTAATAAACTGTATCCTCTCATCCGGCGAGAGTGCCACTGCCAAGATTTAATGCCCCTCGGCGGATTCGATTTGTCCGCCGCTATCGCCTCCCATTGGTTGGTCCTCCGACACTTTCAACATGTTTCGTGTACGTATCCTTTTTTACTTTCCATTCAACCCGCGGGCATCAGGGCTCATCGATGGCTGCCACCAGAGGGGAAGGACAAATATTGGATCGATGTGGATCGACGTGTGTGGTTGTGTGTCGAATAAAACACATAAACGGGCTGACCACCAACCCTTAAAAACGGATTTGTTTAGGTTTGCTCCTACCGCTCCGACCTCCGAAAGTGGAGGTTGGCGCCACGCCCTGCAGGTCCCGACACCCGGGGGCCGACAAAGTTCGGGTGGCCGGAAGCAGATGTAATTGAAATTAAATTATCCTAATCTGGGAAACGTTCGCCGCCAGCATGTCACGAGGTTTGTTTGGCTCGTTTCTCTTCCTTCTTCTGCGCTGCCGGACAACCCGACAGTGTGACCCGACCGCACACGCTCCGAAGACGGCCACTTAGAGCCGTGCAACGCCACTCGGACGCCATTCAACAAGGCTCGAGGTGGTCGGACTCGAAGGAAAAAAATGTGTACGATCGCATACTTTGGACCCACGTCCATCATTCCACGGTGCCCGCCTTTCCGGCTGACACCGTATCCTTTTCTTGTTTGGTGCTGTGGTTGGAAAGCCAAAGCCACCCTCCGAAAAAGGGATGCGGACGGGATATTTTTGGCAACGTCCAAGGATACAAATTTCAATAGCTTCCACAAGACGTGGCGACCGACGAGGGCACTGCTTTTTCTTAGTTTGACAAATGCAAGCTAAAAAAACACAACGCCTGGGGTGTGCGTTTGACTTCGAAAAGGACGAGAAGCAACATAAACAAACAGCTGCATCTTACGGGCGCGAGGCGAACACCGGGACAGCTACTATCAATCAGAATGTCATGTTTTGCAATCAATCAGCAAGATAGTGTGTGTGTGTGTGTGTGTGAGAAGGAAAAGGGGACCCGCGGGTCGTTGTGTGAAAAGCAGTCGCCCGGAAAACGCTCTCGGGAAAGCGTTGTAGAAAGTGAAAGAGGTTGCGAAGCCGACGGGGCACGGCATAGAAGCAACATGCGTAGGGAGTGAGCATGAAATCAATAACATAAATAAATTGAATCCCCATTACGGCATTTCGCTTTTTAGTTGAGCTTTCGAGACACCACCTCCGATCCGACCGACGTTTGACCCGAACAGCGGTCCTCCCGCAGGAAGTTACATGAAAAAGCGACAAAATTAATCATTTCGGAGAAAACGAAGCCAGACTGCCCAGACTGTGCGGAGGCGCGACGAGTCCACATACGGGGCAGTGCCCCCTTCGGGAAAAAGGGTTCAACTTGAATTAACTAAAATGAACCCCGTCCGGAGTTTTCCTGCCGAATCGATTGTGCACCTAATGTTGGCCGTTCAATTGAGGGCCCATGACCGCACCGGCCCAGAACGGGGGCCCCTTTTAGACATGGTACAGTAATTTTTCCGCTTGCTGATTGGAATTTTAAATTTCAATCCTTCGTCCCCGGCGGGGCGAAGGGTCCAAAAATGGTGCGATTGTGCCCTTTGCGAAGGGCTTTCACCACACACACAAAAAACCGGTTCAATCAATCCGCGGATGCGTGTGGTTTTTGAAAGGTGAAAGTAACAACTTTGAATAGTGTGAGCGAGTGGGGCGTAAATATTGACACTAAAACCGCCCGAAACCGCGCGCGGGGTTACGGCATAGGCCCGGGGCGCAGCTCGGCCGCAAACGTCAATAACTTCGGTGCTACTTTTTCGGTGTGCACAAGGAAAGGGACGCAAGCAAATGACGCTATAAACACCGTGTGGCACTATAAAATCTAATATATTCGATCCAGCACTTGCATGTGTTTGCGATCAACCCAGCCCAACTCGAGCCTGTCCCGCGCCAAAGAGCACGCTTTTGGGCGCGCTCTGGCGAAATGAAAATTTATCTCGAATCGTCTCTCGAGGACCGGTGAGTAATACGACCCCGCGGAAGGTCCCTAAGAAGGTAACGGAGCAGAGCGTGGTGAACCCCGCTGGAACTCGACAAAAGAAAATAAAACGTAAAACATCCACCGCGGATGAAAGTTTCCGTGCGCAGCGTGGATTGGGCTAAGGGTTAAATGTGTTTCCCGCGAGAACGCGAGCCGGCCCCCGGTTGGAGTGCACGGAGTGAAAGTAAAAGCTCCTCCTCTAGACGAGCGGCTTGCGCGGTTCTCAAGAGTAATATCTGAAGGATTTTCCAAGCCAGCTGCCAGCTGTACGCACAAAAAACCCGAAGGAACTCGCTGTAAAGCGGAACAAACGAACCAACGAACGCAGCTTTCGGGGCACGGATCGAAGCAGAGTTTTCACCGGGGGGCCCAGCGGGCGACCTTTTTCTATTTGAGTCTATTTCTTTGATCGCACCGCACCAAAGTACGGCGCGTCGTGTATTAAATTCCGGCTTTTTTGGTTGGAAAACGAAAATATGTAAAAAGAAAAGAATTTTAGCTTCTTATTTAGAGAGAAAGAATTTTTCTGCACGGACCCAGGGATGCTGCTAAGAGGTTGACAGTCAACGAACTGTGGTGGTTTTATTAGCGTTGCGTTGACCGGCCCATCTTTTCATCACCCAAACGAGGGTCCATCTTCAGGTGTGGAACGAAACCTCTCTCGATGATGGTCATGGGCACGCTTCGCCAAAATTCAAGTTCACCACCACCAAAAAGGGGGCCGTGAATTTTTTGTCCGGCGATTTGAGGAAACATAAAATTTGTGCAAATGTTTCACGCACCCGAAGAAGACCGCGGGCCCCAAACGGGCCGAATCAAATCCTACCACAACAAAAAAACAACGCGAAGCGCGGTCCTTCGGCGCAAAGCGCAGAGTTCCGAATCCAAATCACCATCAATATGGCAATCTACTTGAAATTCATTTGGGTGCCACTCTTCGCCGGAGTCGGTCGATGCGAACAAGCTCAACTCGAAGCCTCGACAGTCACACCGACGTGACGCTGATGATGATGGTGATGGTCGGCGCCTAGGGGTCTAAACGGCACTGGGGGGGGGGGGGGGGGGCACCAAAGATGCAAGAAACTTCGCAAGGCGGCAACATATTTTCTCCGCCTCGTCGATTTGGTGTGAATTGAATTTTATCTAATGTCGCATCAAATGAATTACTTCGACCAGAGCCATTTTCCTGTACCGTTTAGCCTTCGGTTTTGAAAAATTAAACTATTCTACCGAGCGAGCGAGTCGAATGAAGCCGCACTGCAACATTGATTTCGCTGCTTAGTGGGTGACACACTTCAACAAACACGGCGCCCAATGAGTTCAAGGAGCGTGGTAAAATAAATGGCACTTCGGATGATGTAAAGTGTCAAGCCGACCGCACTGTGTGAGGAATCTAACAAACCGCCAGCGGGGGGGGGCCTGTGGAAGCTATCAGCAGAAACGTGACCAACATTGATACTGCAGATTATAGAGAAACACAAGCGGACTCGGCTCGCACGCAGCGACGCCACACAGTAGGTTTAGGATGGCCGGCTAATTTTATGTAAGGTGCATGTTAAGCGTAAGAATATTCAAGGCAATGCTTTTCGACGTGTTCGTGATGTTAAGGTCATTTTAGAATGATCCAATAAAGGCTAAGTACACCGAAAAAGATTAGAAAATAAAATTAAGTAATGAAAAAAATGATGTTTTTTTTAAAGCTTGATTCACAAAATTCAATTCAATAGCGAACACAAATGCTGGCACCACCCAATAGCCTTAAAGTGTGGTGCTATTCTCGGCCCAAGCGCTTAATCAGCATAACCCTTACAAATAGCGTCGATTGTGTTATTTTAATTTTCAAATGCGGATCAGAGTGCCACGTCCCAAAAAATGGGGTTTATTTCTATAGTCCAATGGCGTAAAAGAACCTTTAAAAAACCCACAGACCGACCGAAATCGGGAAGCCCTAATCCTAGTCAAAAGTCGGTCGGAGCAACAATACGCAGAGCAGCCGGGGCATGGGAACTCCATTAATTACACTGACCGGTCGGTTTGGTGCTTCCAGTCCAGTGTTTCCCGACACTCATCCCGAATCTGACCTACTTCACTATTAATAAAAGGAGTTCTGTTGCTGTTTCTTCGCTTCTACGACACATTACCGGGGCCCGCTGGCCACTGGCCCGAAGGGTCAGAAATTAATCTGCGAAGCATGAATACAAAGTACCGCACCGCACCAGCAGCAACACAGAGCGAGCGAGAGGGACACCGTAAGGAAAAGATTTATGGCTAGGCCGGAGGAAAAACTAAACGGTTAAGCTGGCGGACAGCACCGGACAGCACTTGCTCTTCTTGCTTTGGGTGCGCCGAGAAGGTGAACGAGAAGCTACGCACCCGGACCCGGCTATGGGCGACCATTACGACGAAAGCTGGCGATTGTTTAGATGGAATCGAAAGCCGGCTGAATCTGAAAGGACCCAAATGGGAAGAGATTTTTTGTTCTACCCCAGAGGCCGCCAGATTCGAAAGGGGCAATCCAATGCTCTGCATTAACGAAGAACAAAAAGGACCAGACCGCTTTTGTGTGCTGAGGCCGGCGACCGGAAAAGGTTCCGACTCGAAGGAGCTTCGCTTGGCCGAGCGATTAGAGGTGAGAAAAAGGACCTTCCTTCTGATCGACCCTTTCGATACCACTAAAGGGCGTGCCGGACAACATTCTCGCCAAAGACATCGCCGCCAAGGAGCAGCAAGGATATCGCCCGATCTGCCCGCTATAGATCGATTCCGCTTATAGCTTATCGCCCGTGAACGACTCGTCGACTGACAGTGGCCACTCGTGGCTGGATGGATTCCAGTTGATCGAGAGCCGGCACTGCGTCACAGGCATCGTCGACAAAAGATGGCCGGCTGTTACCGGTGCTAAGAAGGTGTCATTTTCGACTCAACATGACTAAGGATCTCCACCGGTCCGGGCCGCTCCGGGAGGTGGTCCAACATGCGAAAACAGATAAATGTATGCTATAGTTTTATGCCACCGCCACCGTTTGCAATCATTAATCACGATTAATATCGGATCGCTCGATGCGCACTCGGTCACCGATGCTTTGCGAAGCAGAAGGCAGCGATAAGGAGCAGCTACGTTCGCCGAAGCATGTTTCACATCGTTTCCTAAGATTTCTAGAAATCTGTTGAGGTCTGTTCAGTAGAAGCATTTATCATATAAAAGCTTTCCAAGCCTGTTATTTTTCATACTATCAATTATGAATCATCAACATTTACTGTTCCAGTCCTTAGATCCTTAGTTCCACTTTTGCTTGGCTTCAGTCATAACATTTTAAACCCTTTTCTAAGTTGTTTAAGTGTTTTTATTTCGTTAACCCCAAACGGAGGTTAATGAATCGCGTGGCTTATACGAAAAAATAGGGGGCAGTCTCAAAGGCCACCGAAGATCGGAGCTTCCCAAAAAGAAATTACTTTTAGCAGCACTAATTAGTTTAAAGAACGTTGCGGTTTTACATGAAGCGAGCAATTTGTCACTTGGTTTCGCTGACCAAAAACGAGGATTAAAAAAGGAAGACAAAAACGGCACAAAACCCCAAATACTATGTGAGAGTTTGGCAACTTTTTGCTTCCACAAACTACAAGTGCCGCCCTGCATGGACGATAGGAACAGGAAAGCATTTATCTCCATTCTTGCTTCTTTTCTTTTTCGACAAAGGTGTGAAAACATAACGACCGTTAAAGTCCTGCTGGGTGGGCCCCGGGCCGCGACAGCTGCTGTAGCTGGTGCCGGTAGCCCGAGAGCCTTAATTTCTTCCTGTTGCGGGAGATAAACCATACCACCGCCGCGCAGACTGGAGCCAAATCGGGTCTGCGAGCAGAAAAAAGCTGCGCCACTGCACAGTGAGCTGTAACGAAATGGAAAGTTTTTCCTTTCCCGGCGAAAGTTCTCGGGGCGTAAAGCCTACGGCTATCCGAGCCGTCTAGCAGGTCCTGCCTGCCTGTCTGCCTGCCCAGGTTGGACACGTGCCCAGAGCCGAGCAAAAAGAGACAGAGAGAGAGAGCGCGGCGGCGTGTCGGGTTATCAGATACGGAAGGACAGCCATTTTTCTTGCTCGTTATCCGACCGGCGGCTGCTACAACAATTCACGGCGAAGCCACAATCTCCTATTTGTTATACGATATATTCGCCGCCGACTGCCAAAAAGGGCCCCACCCGAGCGACCACCAGCCATTTATGCGCTGCTGGAATGTGGGGCGATTGTGGTTGAAAGTTGTTCGAAGCAACAGAACGAGAAGTAAACACACACACACACACACACCTCCCCCAAAGTGGTTCCGAACATATTTTTTAGACTTTTTTTCACAAAGCAACGGAGTTTTTCCTAGATGAGGTAGGGACCGTGCGCCGCTATGTGTTATGCATTTTTATGCGCCCTCCACAATCCCTAAAAAGGACGTCGGCAAAAAACCTCAAAACCATTGCTTTGTTGCGCCATTGTTGTTTATAGCCATTGGTTGGCTGTGCCCTTTCGCCTGTCCATTTTCATTGGCATTTAGCAGCGGAGCACGCAGCGAGACGCTTTTGGGTTATGATTTTTCCGGAACAACGGCGGTGGGAAAAGAATTTTTCCGCTCAGTCTCTCTCTTTCTCTCTGGCTCTCTCATTGTTTGTCGCATGATTTATGTACTGCAATTTCCACTTTGAGACGGTGGAGAACAACCCCGAGTACATATCTGGCTCTGTCAGCTGCTGCGTTCGTTCGCGCTCTTGTGAACCCGAAGAAGGCTTCCGCAGGACGACCGAGAAGCAAGAGGCCATTGGTTAAAAGATGAAGGGAGCGAGTCACAAGGAAAAAACATTCATTTCCCGGCCGGCTTAGCTTCGCACAGCAGTGTCAGTGTCTAGTGTTCGCTACTTTTTGGCCCACAAGAGGAAGCAAATTTCCTGACCAGAATTTTTCGGACAAGCTCCGGTGTCGTAATGTAGCACCACACAGGCAAGGGGATAAAGGGGTATTTTTACGAAAAAGAACCCTTACCCTTCAGGCAGGGAACATCTCCAAAACATTCGTGCTCAATATCCTGTGCCGGGGCAACGAGCCCTTTTTAGAAGGTGGATCAGGACACTGCACCTTACAGAATGGAGACACTCACCCGCACAGGAATTTAATTATGTAGCATCCTTTCTGCCTTGTTTGACCAGAAACCCTGATAGTTCCGAGACTTTGCCTGAAACGTCAGAATCAGGACAAAAGCCTGAGGACGGGTTCGCTCTTAAAGTCGTCGTGCTGCAACTCGGTATGCAATTAATGTAAAACTAGGCTCCTTGTTTAGAAACACGTTACGTGCCCCAGAATTGGGTCTCTGATTGTGGGCGGATTCTTGTAGTTGAGAATCATTGCAAAGTTCCATTCGAAGCCCCTTCACTTTATTACATTTCGTTCCAGGAAGCAACGGCTTAATTTAACACACGACAAAAGGGGCCAATACCAATATCGTAGGCACGCATGTGTGAAGCTTGAGTGAAGCGCAGACACTCTTCAGCATGCCAACACGCCGTCTCTCAACATCACACCAAACTGTTGCCGAGGCGTCGATACGTAGTAACATCTGCATATTTGGCCCCCTCAAGGGTCTGTCGCAATCAACCAGCTGTTGATTGATATGAAATTCTTAGCCCCTTGTGGCCCCGTGGCGGAAGTAATAGGAATCGAGGTCAATGAATCACGACGGCAGCTTCACTGTTGCTCCGGTGCCATTTTCCCGGACCGGTTGCTCACACCGTCGCCTGCTGGAGCATCGCCCTTACCAGTCGCAAGTGCAAAAAAAAAAAATACAGAGAACCGGACACGCAAGTGCGATGGGAAACGTTAGCGCCGTTTCCGGCAAGCGTTTGAGCTTAATCGCTTGCCGGAATCTGTTAGCGAATGGCCTGTTGGTGACGGTACCAGATGATGGGCAAGATATGAGCACTTTCTTTCTCTCCTTCTCTCCGACACTCACGGTCTCTGGGGCGATGTGGGTCCCGGATGCAGTGTCCTGTCTGCTTTGCATAAAAAAGTGATATCATCAGCTGGAAATTTGTCTCGTTTTCCGAGACGTTTTTTTCTCCCATATCTTAGACTAACCGCTCGACCATCGTCGGATATGTTCATCACTTGCAAATAGGAAGTGTACGAAGCGTTGTCGCTTCTTTCGGGCTCCGTTTAGGCAGCGACGAACGGGCGCTTCCCTCACAGTGGCCACAGTCCGCTCATTTGCGTGTTCCAATTTACTGAGGAGGACACTCTACAGCGCAACACACTAAATGTATGACGACGACGAAGGCCAGCATCTCTACGCCGTCGACTGCCACTGTCAGATTCAACCGATGTGCAGTGCGCCCGGGTCTCGGAAGACCACCACCGTCCTAGTCCGGATGATGGCTTCATATCTGTGCTAACGAACGACAATGATGGCCCCCAGAGGTTCCCCTGGCACGGGAACCGTTTTTGAGGCTGCATAAACCATTAGAGCGGTATTTAAAATTGCAAATTAAGTATGTGTCCATTCGGGTGCCACCGGAAAGCGAGAGACGTGCAGCATCCATTTCAGCGTGCTGCATTTGAAACGATTTCCGTCCAGGACGACGATGCCCGTAACCTGTGGAGTGCTGCCACCCTGTGTGAGCATTGGGTTTTTGGAGGCCACATGATCCGTAAAGTTTTAATGAGCATCAATTCTCACATGATATCAGCAACCCCTGCAGGGCATCGATGTCGTTTATGGGATCTCTCTCTCTGTTGGAGCGACATTAGCCACAGCAGTCACCACTTGGCTGAGGTGACCGTAGATTATAAAACTATCAACTACCGCTACATGAGCTCTGTGCGACTGCTTTCCGTTGGAAGTCCTTTTCGATGTTAGAGTTTCCAACTCCCGTTCCACGGGGCCAACCAGGGAACATCCCGTAAAAAGATGCCATAAATCAATTCCGCCATAAAATAATCCTTCTCGTGAGCCCATTCTTAATTACGCCCGAAAGCCCCCCCGGGGGGGTTTGGGCGCAAAACAGCCACTGCAACTGTTCGACGCAGAGGATCGCACGGCCGCGCGCCATTGAAAAGCCACTAAATCATCTTAAGGTAACCCGGAGGCTCTGCGCAAAAGTAACCACCAGCAGAAGCCTCATTTCCGCACCTTGCCGGCCGAAGTATTAACGTAAAAATAAATAAACATCTGAACCGTGCGGCGGCGGCGGCGGCGGCCCCCGGCGGCGACGACACCGCGAAACCGATCCATAAAACGCCATCCTCCGAAATGAAGCCAAAAACTTTGACGTTCTAATCGCTGCTTCTGTAATTAACGAGGCGCCCGACCACGTCCAAACCCACCCTAGCAGCAGGTAAGGTTGAGGCTGGATGGCCCCGTTTTTGTGTTTTATTTTGAAAGTCATCAAAGGCGCCCCACGCCACCCATCGGCCGATCCAGAAACCCGGACGCAATGGGGCCCCTTCGCTTCATTAGACGTCGTCCCAGGCGACGGTTCGGAGCCTACGCAAGATTAATAATTAAAATTGAATTATAGGTAACTAGTGGACCGGGTGAACTTCGTTTCGCCAAAAGTTGGGTTGTGGAAAAACAGCAAACGTTCATTAGATACAACAGTCATTATTTTATCGAAGAATTGAGTATTGAGCATGTAAGTTTATTAAAAAATTCGTACAAAAAAATGGAATGGACAAACATACAAACATTCATTTTGATAAAGATAGATGTAAATTTCGCTTTCGGTCCGCTCGACCACCTCAACCACCCGAAGCCCCGCGACCCGAACCGACGCCGGGAAACTGACAATTAAAACGACGCAACGCCAAACCAGGAAAAGTTCGGCACAAAGAAAATGAGGCGTCATTTTTGTAACAACAGCAACCGAACGAACGTTAACAGGTTACAGGAGTTCGAAGAAATTGGATTCCAATTTTGTGCCCTCCTTCGCGCGCTGAAGGGGAGTAAAGTTGTGGTCCGGTCAGGCCCGGAAACCGGAGACGATTTTTCGCGCGCAAGCCGAGCCCTGCACGCGGCAAAAAAAGATTAATTAATTTTCAGCTACGTGAAAATGGGAGGCCTACGTCAGGAGAGCTTCGAACTCAGCCCGGGTGGAGAAAAAGGAGGCTTTCGATGAACTGAGCAGCCCTCCAGGACCGGCCTCCTATTGGCGTGCTATCGGCTACCCGGTCGAAAACCGAACCGAGCGTCCGGTTTTATGCTATTGAAATCAAATGGTCCAAGTTTAATTAACTCTAATTCCGTACCGCCGAGTGACCGACTAGTAGGCAAAGAGAGACTCGGCCCCAACGAGTGGGATGCGTCTCAGCCGTGCGATGGCATGATAAATTAGCGCCTAGGATTCGCGCCCGGAGCCACCACCGTCGCCGCGGCAACATATCGGCGGAGCGCGAACGATGAAGGATCAATAATTAATTATGCTGCACGGCACGGCGGTCAACGCAGCCCGACCGAACGGTGCCTGTTGTTGTTGTGACGAGTTTGTCAAACACGCACCACAACACGTGTTCCCGTATGTTCGGTAGCCATTGTTTTGTGGTGCTCCGAGCGCTCTCCGAACTGCTAAATATTTATTGATGCTGATGCTGCGTCGGCCGTCGGTCGCTCCGCTGGGCGGTGAACATGGAGCATCGATGACGAACGAGTGATAACATCATTTATATATTACCGTTTGATCAATCAATCAGCAACGGCGTGGATGAAACGATTTTCTTGGTGTTATTCTATTTTTTTTTCCTTTCCAACAAAACATTACGCCGTGCAAACATTTATAAATATTTGAAAAGATATCAAGCAACGTCGAAGTGTTATTTTGATTTGAAAAGAAAAGTTCCATTACGTAACCGATCACAACAAAACGCTGTTCACCGCTCAGTGTTGCATATTTTAAATAGTATATTGACAAATTTAAAATTAATAATTTTTAATCCTTTGTCAAACGATATCTCTATTGGGCTACTCTCATATTCTTTTCATATATTCGATTTTTGGAAAATACAATTAAACCAGTAAATCTGAGAGAATTGACTTCTCGGGAAGCAACAGATAGTGAGCACAAATCGTAATGACGATAATTTGTTCCATTTGTTACTAAAGCGTTGCTAAAGCGATCGTCGTGATTCCGTGCTGTGCCTCAATCAACAAACCCAAGACTCATAACTTTGTTAAAGTACACATAAAACTGTGTCGGTGCGCTTAGTCTGTGCTCGTCGAACGCCCCACCAGAAGAGCAGTCCAGAATCCACCGAACCGAGCGGCCAGTGCAACCAGAGTTCAAACAGCCCGCTGATTGAAGTGCAATTTAGAATGATTATTTATTCACGAGGAACTGGAACGCCGGCAGGAGCCGAGTCTGAGACCGCAAAAAATAACGCAAACCGCCATAATCAACAGATGCCTGTAGGGAAACGATTATTTGTAAAAGGCTACAGATAATTCGCTTTAAATAATGTATGCCCGTCAGCAAACACGGCACCAATCGGACGCATCGGGCATTTGATCGTGTTAGGCAATCAATTGAAATGTGTTGTAAAATATGGAGATTTGATGACCCTTTCGGGGCGATTGCCTTTTTGCGATTTGTAGTGCCGCGTTTTAGTGTTTCATCAAAATCATGCTCAAACCATCGCTTTCATCGAAACGGGAGCATCGATCGATCGGAAGCTTTCGCCTTTCGTGGCGTATCATAGTGTGGGAACGTGGGAATGCATTCGGGAGCAGGTTTCGGGACGATCCGCGCAAGGTACCTCACCTAATGGCGATAATTGACTTTGGGAGCAATTTCACATCCACAGGACCGGTGCGGCCCCGGAGCGCTGGCAGCTTGCCACGGTGGCTGGCTGTTGCTGCCAGTTATTGGCCTGGCGCAGGACGAGAGACGGATGGCAGCCATAGACACCGGTCAAGGACAATGAAAAGATGATTACATTCTATCGACAGCAACAACGGGCGGAAAAAATCTCCCTTCACGACCCGCTGGTTCGTGGAGTGTCGTCATGCAGCGACTAACGAGTGCATGCCCGTGCACTTGGTGCAGTGTACCGGTTTACTTTTAATTAATTACCAACCCCAAAACCATCGCTTCCCGCCCGGAGCTCAAGAAACCGTATCAAAGGAGCCCTCCAAACGCTCTCGTAAAAATGCTAATTTACTTTCCCGGGCTCGAGACGCTCAGCTCATTCACGCTTACAATGTTCCGCAGTTCTATGTTGGTTCTACTAGGATGTCAGACGGATTACTCCATTTCCAGTACTTCACGTAGCTGCAGGGCACTTACAGCTCTTGTCAATGACACTGACATCCGGCCGCTGCACTGCTAATAATCAGAGCAGAACAAGCTCCCGTGTCGTTAAAAAGTGGGGGTCCTTGAAGGTCGGTCAAGACTGCCAAAGTTGTCGCGGTTAAATACCTTTTCCGACTCGAAGCAACATAATCGGCTTTTGCATAAATTAATTAAAAACAAATGCGCAAAAAGTTGCCCAACAGAAACGGCCGCCTGCTATCGTACTCGCTGCAAAGGAATGCACTTTTCTCTATTATGCAATAAGCAAAGAACCTCGCATAGTTTGCGTACAGCCAGGTCGCACCGCAAACGTCGGAGGGAAGCCGGCCTGAGCCGCGTAAACAACGTTTTTATGTGGCGCCTCAAAACCGGTTCTGAAACATATATTCTTTTTTCTTGTTGGTTTATTCTGATTCCGTTTTCTTGCTTTTTGACTGTTATGCTAGGGCATCGGGCGTAACGTAGCGGACGAGATTAGAAGAAACGTGAAACCGCAACCGTTGTGTGGTCAACTGGAGGTGCTGGAGCTTCTCATAAAAAGGAGGGCCGAAAAAATGGAGGAAAACAGATTCGGAGTCATCCGCTGCTTCGCGCGCTAAAAACTAAATTGATTGCTTCACCACCCAATTTAGCTGAGGTTTCAGCCGAGCGCCAATGCCTCCGAGCGGTTCGAACCTCCACAGAGAAGCCCTTCGGCGAAACGAGCCTACCCACCGTCGGGAATGGGGGGATGCGCACGAAGGGACTTGTTTGTTTGTGTGTTTTCTTTTGTTTTTTTTCAGTTTGTTGGTCCTAATCTTATGCGATACATAACTCATGACCTTGTCTTGTGCCCGCTTTTGCGTTTACATCATCGAATCTCTCGAGCGCAACGAAGACGAACCTCCACGACGAGCCGCAGGGGACGTAGAAGACGGCTTAATTGCGAGCGTGTTCGTCGCAAAATACCGACAGAGACAGAGTAAAGCACACGAAAGGCCCCCAAAAAGATCTTGGATGCGTTGGTTTTTGTTTTCAGCCACATCGAGAACTGTTGGACGGTGAGTCACAGTCTCACCTCGTTGGTCTCGACCACCTTGGCGGCCCTCGGTAGACGATTTTTGTTAATTAATCCAACATGGTCAACAGCGAACTTACAGTCGCCACATCACTACATGCCACTATCGCAAATTATTTTCGTTATAAAGTCTTGCTGCGTTGCATTCGTCTTTGATTGGACCGTAAACGAAGATTAAAGGAACGGATTGGGCCGTAATGTATACTAAAAGAAGTTAGATTTTACGAAATTATTTGCGATAGTAGACAAATTTGAAACAAATATTGCAATGATTTGGAATCTAAGCTCAAGCTTGATATTAAAATCGAGAAGCAATATTTTTCCTCTGAAAAGCTCTCAACACAAGAAGCAATATTAGGAACAAATCATAGTTTTAACGATTCCGGTGATTATTTGGCGACACTCTTTGGAGGATAACATTCCTTGGTTCATCGTACGATACAAAACCTGGAATCTGGCCCATAGCGGAGGTAAAGGATCTCTTGCAATCGACAAGCTTAGCTTCAGGAGTCAGTACAGCGGATGCATCCTGAGCCCATCCGGCATGGAACTAGCAGGCTTTCGCAGATTTCGCACAAAACAAAATCTCCAATCTGGCTTCTCCACCGTCCAACCGTACGTGTCCTTCACGCCACCGAGGAACGCCGGGCAAGAGCACCAAAGCACCAACTCTAACCCCGGATCCCCGGAAGATGAGTCGACGTCATCGCCAAAAATATCCACAACACACTTCTTCTGGCAGATTCGGACAGAGGCTCCCATGGCCCGGATTAGCTCAGTTGTCCCCGGGCGGGTGCGCTGTGCGTATTTTCGTGACCCGACGCGGATCGAAGGACCTTCGAATCGCAAACTCAGATTTACGATCCTGTTCTTTGAGAGGCTCAAAGCACCCAAAAAATCCCCCCTCAAAACGAACACACAAACCGCGGCTCGGACTCGAAGAGGTCGGACTCCCGTCCCGGGCTTCACTTCCGGCGCTGGCAGGCGCGCGTTAGCCGATCAGTAGGATTTATGCTGACAACGCAAATGTGTGCGCGGAACAAGTTGTTGCTGTTTAGCCTCCATCCTAACACCGGGGCCGGCTCACACGAGTCTCGGAATCGCCAACACGGCTCGCGGTGGCCGAGACGACGAAAGTCCACCGAAAAGATGGCGAATTCTTGAAGATAAACGACGCAATAAAGAGGGATGGCCAGGAATTAAGGTGATGTTAGTATGTCTTTCCCGTCTTCGGTTTCTTTCGGTGTTTGCTGCCTTCTTCTTGCTCCGGCACGGCTCGTAATAAATACATTTTTTTGCCACCGGAGCCGGAGTGCGTTGTTTCATGCTTGCTTGCCCCGACGGCCAAAGCCAGCAGCAAGCTCCTTTGGCGTGTTTAGGTGAACGTTTAGGTCGCGCGGCCTAATATTTTATTGCACCCGCCAAAAACAGTGCCGCGGCCGCGAGTGTTGGCGAGCGCTTGATTCTCTGACGAATTCCTGCGGCCGTTTCGGGGACCGCGTGTGCGTCGAGGGAAGAACCTGAGGTGTCATAAAACCTGGTCGACCGACAGGCGCGACACGTATGAGCGGTGCGACCACCGTCTTCCGAGGGACGAACATGTTGGACGCGCCATTGTGGGTTTGTTGGGGTTTTTGGGGTTTTTATCCTCAAGGTTATTTTTACTTTTACAGAAACAACGACCGCAAAAATGTAAACAACTTCTTGGTCAGGACCATTCCGACTTCGGAAGAATGAATGCCTCTTGAAGCAATAGTTTGATACAAAGAAACGAATTTTATCTGCCGATCACGACCCGAAGAACCTCGTTTGTCTAATCTAAATGGACCTCCCGAATAGAGTAAAGGCGTTCCACCTTAAGGCATTCCAAACCTCGGCCTGCAACATTACGCACTTCAAAGCTCGAGCTCCTAGCCCGATACGGGGCGACGGTCAACCAATTTGGCATGTTGTTGGAGGACCACACACCGCACAATCGACGGTGGCGGCAGACAAAAAAGCATATCCATGGCATGTGTTGCGCAGGAAAATAATCGTCCCTTTCTCTATCAAACAGACCCTATATGCCAAAACTTGTAGCGACGGCAGTCCATCAAACCCGTGGAATGTGAACTGGTAGAAAGTCGAGTGCGCGGACAGGACAGTCGCAAAGCATCGAAATGAAAGGCTGACCAGCGCTGCTGCAGTCAGTAAAACGCGCGTCGGGGATGACGTTTGCTGTCCACCAAACATTCGACTTCGGCGCCCCGGGGAGAGGTTTCGCCATTACCAACCGTCGCCGGTTGAAAAAGTGAACGGTCGGTCGGTTGCTGTTGACCGAGAAAGCATAAAGCCTTGCATAACGCGCACGAGCGGTCGCGGTCAACCCATTTCTCCATTCTGGCTTCAGATCCCTATCCGGAGCAGCGTTTGTCACGTGCGCGTAACGTGTTGCCAAATAAGCGAGCAAACTGCCTCGCTGCCTCGCAGTAGAACTGGTCCCCATCCTGGCCGATTTATCAACCGGCGGATTAGAGAGCGTCCACCACGTCCGGTTTTCGTTCCGGTTCCTGCGCTTCGGACGGATCCGGATCTGAGTTTTTATCAACGCCACCAAGGAGTCCTCCCACCAAGGATTGGCTCATCAGTTACTTACCCCCAGCCGAGAAGTATTTACTTGAAGCGGAATGCAGGATCTACGTGCCGGAAGACGTTTGACAGTAGGCAAATCGACAGAAAGCTAAGCGTCCGCAAGCGTTTTAAAGCCGAAAATTGATAGACCAACCAAGATCTACTCGCAACGAGCTTTAACGTTCAAATTGAAGCTCCACAAATCAACTGGGACAACAACAAAAACCATGGCCGACGATTTCGAACCAGCTCGCTTTGTGTCTGACTTCCGGTCCCCGGCAAGTCGGTTCCTCCAAGCCAAGACACATCCCGGGGATGACCCGAGCATTTGCATTCGCCCCACGTTTCCGATGACTTCTGGCCCGACGGCCTCCCGAGGGATTGTTTGCAATCGAAAACGAAACCTATCCTTCCGGAAGCGCCGATCAAACAGTCTCAGGCGGGCAACAGAAATCTGGAGCGATATTTCCTCCGTGCCGGCGAATGTGTTGCTGTGTTTTGTTTTCCAGCATGCTCCTCGCCCGTGTGGAACGTGGGCGCTTCCCGGACGCTGCACCGGAATCGCATTTCCACTGCACATTCCGGGGCAAATCAAAGAAAGTGAATTCCTTTGAGGGATCGCCAAAATAGCCCGGGCCGCCGGGTGTTATTTTCTTCGACACTTCAAAGGCAGCCCCTTTTACGGAGCACGGCGCAAGGGAAACGGAAGCTCCACGCGGGGAGAGTTTAGTGTACATTTTGGCCTACGTATTCCGGAGCTCCGGTTGCCAAGAAGCATCGCCGCAACATCCCGATGCTGGATCTGTTTGGCATTTTTGGAATGTGCTTATGATTCGATTCTACGAAAACACAACCGTATTTTGCGGACAAGCTTTCAAAGTGAGCCGAAAGTGAGGTTTTGCTTCGATCTATGTCCGACGGCTCTACCTAGTTCAGTCCAGTGTCACGATGCTCGCCACCGAATTCAGCCCGTCATCGTGCGTAATGGGCTGCCCGGGGCGAGGGACGCAAGCAAAACGTGTCAATTAACTCGGCACCGTCTCCGCAATTGAACACCGGAAAAGTATCCCCCCGAGAGCGCCTCGTGAAGGGCCTTTCAAAATCAATACCAATCAACGGCCACTCAGCGCACAAACGGCTCGGCAGCATAAACGCAGCAGCAGCTGTTGCACCAGTGTGGCGCATTGATGGGATGGGTGGAGCCGGGACGAGGGATGCCTTGTAATTGTATCATCATTTCAATTCATAATTGCTCACGTCATGCATGACCATGCATCATCGCCGGACACGGGACAACATGCAGCATACAGAGGACCGTACTCCTCACCGAACACAATTCGGGCGAGAACCACGCACCACTTAACAACAATCGACCACGGCCCCAGCGACCATGAGAGAGAGAGACGGAGAGAGAGAGAGTAACAACCCGAAAGGAAATGAAAAGCGCCATCGCCAAACGGCGACGACAATGGGTTTTAAAAAATGTATACCGCGTCCCTTTCTTGCGCGGACCACAATGGCGCACACGGTAGCCAGCAAGCCGGCAGCAGCATACTTATGCTCGTAAATTTAATGAGGCATAAATCTTCTCTGCGAACGCCAAATTTGGCACACAGTTCCACAGCTCCAGCTTCGAACCCGTCGCGACGGGTTGGGTCCTGTTGCATCGAGCCGCAGCCGCGCAGGGCACAGGGAAGCCGGGGTCCATTTAATCGGCACGTGTATTCATCATTCGCACCGTGCAATGAAGAATGCCGTCGAAACATGAACGCATTTCTCACTGCCCCCCCCGACGGTTCTCGAGAGTTTAACTCCTATTTTGCCCTCCGTTTTTCCGGTGCAGACCCGAGACCTGATTTCGGTAATTTTGATAAATTACCAACCACGATCCGTGGCAAGCAACGATTTAGGGGGCAATAAATACCACGACGCCCGACCACCTGCCGAGCAAAGCAGCGGGGCGGGTTCAAGCGTCGGTTTCTTCGGCGTTCGAAGCGCCCCGAAACGCACGCCGAACGCGAAGATGGCCCGAACGAGGCGAGACGAGCTTTCCTTTAAGCTGATCATCAAAAGAAGAAGCCCGGGCAGCCCTTCGAGCATTAATTATCGCGCGTTGCGTTGCTTCCCGGCCATCGGAACACCCCGCCGTCCGGCCGAATGTCATCGGAGCCGTCCGAGCGATCGCTCGCGGAGCGAAGTTATGAAATTCTCGCCACAGACCAGCCAGACGCACTTTCCCTTTCCGGCCACGGCCTCAGAGTGGCCGTGGGCAATGTTTCGAAATCGATCCGAAACGCTTTCGGGGACCCTGCGTGGGGACCCAATCGTTCGATCTATGGCCGACCTACACCGACCGCGTGTCTATGCTGCCGCCGAGCCCTATCTTATGCTCGAGCCGATCGTTTATTATCGGGCTCCGCTTTTGTGACTCCGCAACCGTACCGTGCCGTGCGTGTGTGTGCGTGTCCCAGGGTGTCCCAAAAGCGCGGCATTCCTTCTATGCTTCTTATGGTACGTCAGTCTTTCAGCTGATTAGTAGGTTGGATGGTTTTTTTTGTCTATTTCAACACATGGACTGAAAAGTCTAGAAATACAGAGACGGTCTTATTGCGTTCGGTGCTTTTTTCAATTAGTACTAAGCTGCAAAAGAAAGCCGTTAAAAATTGACCACATTCCACTTATCAACTTGTGAGTTATGGTTCTAAAAGTATCGCTTTTTTGTTATTTCCAAAAAAAATGGAGCAACAACAGTTTCATGTTTTAATTTTACATTGCTTCTTGATGGGAAAAATACCATTCAAGAGGCTTGCAATGGCTTGGAAAGTGTTACAAGGACTCCGCGCCATCAGAAACAACAATAAAACGTTGGTTGGCTGACTTCAAGCGTGTTCGAAGAGACACCGACGATGCAGAGCGTGCAGAGTTGACGTCCAAATGAGGCGGTAGCATCAGAAAACATAAAATAAAATCCGTTCTGAATGATCGAAAAGTGAGGTTGCGCAAATTAACCGCGTTGACCAAAAACAAGAACGTTTTAATGCTTCTGAACAGTGTTTGGACACGTTTAAAAATAACAAACCGAAATGTTTGCGACTTCATTCCGGAATGAAAACGATTTACATGTGAGTGGAGTGCAACTGGTGAACCTCGTCCAAAGTACAACAATCGGCTAGAAAGATTAAGGCCGGTATTTTGGGATGTGCGCTAAACACTATCAACAGTGAACATTATAAAATTCTGTTTCATCAAGACAACGCATCGTGTCATAAGTAAATCAAAAAAAAAGTAAATTACATGAATTACAATGTCTCTCGAATGAAGAGGTTATCGCTCAAACCGAGGCCTATTTTGAGCCAAATCGATAAATCGTTCAACAAAAACGGTTTTGAAATTTTAGGGTGGCGCAGGAATGGTTGTGTGGCTCTTGATGATGATTACGTTTCTTTCCCAGGCCCGGTACACTTCACCACATGTGTTATGTCCATTTTCTCATCAGCCGTCCGCGCTGGGTTGCTCCAGATCAGCGACACCGTTATGCATCTCAAGCGCAGCATAACGAGAGTGCGAGAAAGCCTCACGAAGGTGGGCGCACGCACACGCACACCCATGGGCCTGTGTTATGCTTTCCCTTTCGATCGCGACCGCGATCGTTCAGTCAGAGTCGGAAAATTAAAACCATAGCTCTCAACGGAGCTCGTTGGGAAAGCAACATAAATGCAGCATAACGATCCAATTGTAGGTTTGGTCTGCCACCAGTGCTAAGCGGCGAATGCTGGGAAAAAACAGTGCACAATCCGAGAATTCTGCTGATCTTCGGTTTCCACGCCACGGGTGTTATGAGATAAACGTGCAGCGGGCCCTTTCGGCGGTTTTGGAGGTCCAACGAACGGAGGTCCCGCCGCAACAACGGCGATCACGCAACGATCACTTGGCACACCGCACCGCCCAGTATCGTAATCGTTTCTCAGCAGCCTCAGCTCATCCGGCGTTGCTTTCGGATGACATCATGCCGAAAAAACCCGACGGTACAACATGACGGCCCGCCGTTCGCTGTGGCTCCGATGGCTCCGATTGTCAAGATGGAGCGTGTGCTTTTGAACACGTCAAAATCAGCGATCGTGCCATCGGGGATCGTCCGCAGATCCTTACATCAAACTAACATGCCCATTGCGTCCCGCAGACACGAAACGCCGAAGATTACACGCGCCAACCCCCGGGAGGGATTCTTGGTTTATGTTGCGAATACGAAAAGGAGCGCGGAGTCTTGTACGCGCGCTCCAAACGTCGATAGTCAATCATCAATAACACATACTTCTTGCTTTTCTGACAGCTCATCTTTTTTTTTGTGCGATCGCGATTGATTTATTGTGCGCCGTTTTGCCTCGTTTGGACATGATCGAGGGCGCAAAAAACCTAATTAAAAATTCAATCCCATTTTTTGAAAGCCCAATCCGCGGGCACGGATTCCGAGGGGTGCTTAGAGCGGGCCCGCAGGTCATGCCCGTTGGTTATTACACCCGATTTGACGAACCGAAAGATCCACCGAGTATGTTACGCTTTATTTTTTTTTGTGTTATGCGTCAGGTCTTCAACTCTTCGGCCAAAGTACCGGCCGGGCGTGGTGCTAAAGTGAACCAACGGAAAAAACCGTGCCTCGCGGGGCCATTAATCGTGGGCCAAGTTGCTACAACAATATGTTGCTGCAACCTAAACCGGGGCTGCATCATCGGGCTGCACCGTCGGCCGCGGATCGATCGATTCCCACTTTTTTCACTTCACTTCTTCTTAACACGGAGGCCACTCACGCCGCATCGGTGTTGCGTTTCGATGTTGTGGTTCCTGCCACCTTGCGTAACTTCGAGCCCAGGTGTGAAGGGACGACGACGGTGGGCCAAAAACCCCATTACGGCGTGCGGAGTTTAAATAGATAATTCCAAAAATTTACATCCCCAGCAGGCAGAAAGCAACAGCGCCCGCAGCATAAGGCCCAAACACCGCTGGCCGGCGGCGGCCAGCCAACGAAAGCATATAGAAAAATCATCGACCATCATCGACCGGTGTTGGGATGAGTGTAATGGCCCTCCTCCACCGCGTGTCCACTGGACCGCGTGTGTTTGGCCAAACATTTAACATCAATTAGCGCAATGCAACTACGCCGGCCACCGAAAAACGCGAACCAAACCGGCGCATTGCGTTTCACTTTGGAGATTTCTCGATCGTACGTTGTTGCTGTCTGATCCGTGAGCTTTATGGTGCACCGGTGGAAGGAGAGTGGCCACCTTGCGACTCTGCGAAGACGTAGCCGCGAGACGGCCACTCTCAACCGGCCCAAATCATTGCGCCGATTGCAACAACGATCGGAGTGTGTTTCTATCACGCCAGACAAACAAAAAAAGGGAAACATACACAACACAAACCACCCATCTGTCCGTCATGCTTCGCATGTCCCAAAGCACGTGAAGAAACCGAGGGAGAGAGAGACAGAGAGAGAGAGATTCCTGACATTTGAAACCCATCGGCGGAGTTATCTTCATGTTTTGACGAAGAGAAAAAAAAATGGCAGCCATAACTACACTTCATTGATCAAACATTTGGCCACCAACTTTCGCTAATTGCGGATGAGAGAGCGTGTGTGTGTGTGTGTGGTAAGTGTGAACCGGTATGTTAACTAGCCTCAGCGCAAGATGCATTGGTCGAGGAGCACCTCAAAAACAGGCAGTTCCGTTAATCACGCTTTCGCTGCGCTCGGCTGCGATCATTACAAATTGAAACCTGAAGCGTTTTCCTCCTGCTTTTGCTTGCTGCTTATTGAATATATCGGAAAATCGGTAATAGATGAAGCTATTCTTGGAATGTCCTGTCTTATGTTGTTATTCTGGCTAATTGGCCTTATAAACATTTAGATGTACCTTAAATGTTTACTTTGTTTAACCCGTCTGTCGTCCAGTGGCGGAGATCGACGCCACTAATACGAACACAAAACAAAATGCACAAAATTTGACTAGTTTTTACAAATAGAACCGCTAGCTACCGAAGAAATTACTGTTACTTGATTACTTGAAGAAAAAGCTGTCCTCTGTTTTCCCAACGCAGGGTATTAAAACAGACAGAGTCGTATTAAAGCCTGTCCCACGTTAAATCGGGAAAAGTTGTATGTCTACTAGCAGCGCCTCTGGTGGTCGGATTTCTAATGTTTTGACAGCTATGTCTTTAGTGAACATTCGACTTTCAGTGCTGAAAGTTTCATCGTGGTACGTGGAGTTTATAAAAAGTTATGCTCAATGGAACTCGAAAGAAGAAAAATAATTCTGCACACTCACGTCGAGAACCCCACGTAGTCTGCTTTAAAAATCTCAAAAACACAAAAATTCGCAAAATCAACTGTATATGCTGTGCTTTAACGTTTCCGGCAACCCAATACCGTAGACTGAAATATTCAGAGTAGGTGTCGTAGTGGAACATACGACTGGCAGCTGATCTGCAAGGTTTTGAGATCAATTAAGGCAAATCCTGGATCCCCGGTTCGGGATATTGCAAAAAAAAATCGTGCCAGCAGAAGTACTGTCCAGAGGATTTGTCTATGAAAAAGCTAGTGTTTTTTTCTTGTATGTAAGCATCCAAACAGGACATTTAAGCAAAACCTAGTCGCTAAAACACGCGCTAGAAAGTTGTACGAGAAGGTTCTGACGAGGTAAAAAGGATGTTTGCTTATGGACGACAAAACATACATGAAAATGGATTTAGGATAGCTTCCTTGACAAAATGTTATCTTGCCATGGCACAGAGAGATGTCCTTTCCAAGTTCAAATATGTATTCACCAATAAATTTGCACGGAAACTATTGGTTTGGCAAGGAATTTGCACCTGTGGACCGAAACCAAGGTTTTCATCACAAACACGATGATGAACTCAACGCTGTACAAGGAAGAGTGCCTCGAAAAGCGAGTTCTATCATTTATTAAGTCACACAAAGGTCCGATTAAGTTTTGGCCTGATTTGGCAAGCTGCAACTACAGCAGGGAGATAGTTCAGTGGTACCGTGACAATAAGGTGGATTTCATCGCAAAGGATATCAACCCACCAAATTGCCCTGAACTCCGCCCAATCGAAAATTATTGGGCAATAATCAAATGGAAGCTTAAGAAAGCCAAAAAGGTGATGTAGGATGCTGCAGAGATGGCAATAAATTGGAACAAATCAGCCACTGAGGTAGACCAGAAGATTGTGCAGAAAATAATGGCGCGCATTCCAAAGAAAGTTTGAGATTTCATCCGACCATCAACAAAATAAATTTATGAAATTTTTCTCTTAAAGTACAATAAAATACCATCATTTTGACACCTTGACATGTTTCCTAAGACAAATCAACCCAGAGATAGAGCTAATGCAATTGTTCCCGATTTTACCTGGGACAGGCTTTAGGCAGAGTTTTTCAAGTGTATCAACTCCGGTCAGGGTTCGAACTGACGTTTTACGCATGGAAACCGATGATTCGGGACAGCGCAGACGGATGCTCTACGGACAAGTGACTGCGAAAACTGCGCCTTTAAAGTGCCGCTCTTTTTCTAGTGACCATCGCCATATTAAATTACAATAAATTGAGCACACAATTGGCCCAACGAATGGCCCTTCAAATCGCCTTCAATTATCACACCGCAACGAAACCGAGATCCGTTTTGTGAATGATACTTCTAACGACACGTCCCCCCCGGAAGGTTGATAAGGAAAATCAACAAAAGAATCGTCACGATCTGCCTGCGGGCGCACTCAACAAACCCCCGGCAGCATAAAACAGCTCCGTTGGTCCGAAATGCAAAGCATCGCACATTTTTTTTCGTACCTTTTCGTACCGCGTTTCCCCCGGTTCGCGCTAATGCAGGCGATTATGTTCCCAAAAATAATACATAACACCGCGCGTCGGCTTGACCCGGCCCAAAAATAAACCCCCAGGCAATCCAGCAACAGCACCATCTGCTGACACCACTCGGCCAACACTCACTCGTCCATCAAATCCGCGTCGCCACCGCCATTCCGGTGCGCACCGATTCGATTCCAGCTTCCCTCCAACATCCAAACACCCCACACGCCCACGATTACACAAAGTGCCTGATAAGCATCCTTGCTGGAGGGCCTCGGAAGAAAGGTATTTTTCAACTCCTTTCGTCCTTTGGTCGTGGTCGCGGGATAGGCTGTTACATTTCCCTTGAAGTTGGGTCCGGGACCGTTCCGCCGGATGCGGTTCGACCGAAAAGTGGTTGGACAAAAAATGGTACAATTTCCGGTGCCGTCCCGGTGGCGGTACACGCGATCTATTATGTAATTTTTCCGCCTTTCCAATGGATTACTTTTCGGGTTTTCCCCACCGGTGAATTTTCCCGCAGTCGAAGAAGTCCGCGAAGAGCATCATCGCAATCGGTTGAATGTCAATCTTGCGCCGGAGGTCGACTCGACTGGGTGTCGGCTTCCATCACCAGCACCCCACGCGCCATTTTCCGGCCCTAGTGCGGGGACCGGGATTCCGGGCGTAGAGCACAAATCGACTTCGACGTTACACAAACACGTCCGACACACGACCGTGGCGATTCGCCGACGTCCGCTTTCTTGGTGACTCCGGGAAAAATAGAAGGAAAACTCACGCACATCGGTTGCGGCAGAAATTGGACCGCGCACAGTCTGATGGGTTTGGTCGCTCCCAATTACTTCTAAACTATTCTTAACCACGGCCATTGGGCCTAACAATCAAGCCGAAACGAGCTCAAATTTAAAATAGAAATTTGTGAAACCGAACACAACGGAAACAATATGGCCACGTGAGTGTAAATTTACCGGAAAAACCCCCGGTGACGTGAAAGCGAAAGAATCGAAGAGCCAATCGAGCGACAAAGCGCCACAGTTACACCGAGACAGACACACGGCAATGGAGCCGGCTGGAACGAAGCACGTGATACAGCCCGCTAGCCTTCCGAAACAGCGTCCTTCCGCGAGGACACCCGGCGCATGGAAATAAGGGCGGGAAGCTCTAACTAATGGAACGTTTGATTACTTTTTGCCGGCAACTCTGCTGGACCGCAGGTGGATGGATGGATGGCTCCGTGGGACTCCTGGCCTCGCGACTCGCGTGCCGAAGGACGATGCGGCTCGGGGCAAGGCCGCCGATGCAGTCACCACTGGCGCAGTGCAGCCGTCACGCTCGATGCAATTGTTAGTTACCGACGACGTCCCTCAACCTGTGGGTTTCTTTCGTGTTTCGAGGAAGAGCAACTCTCACCACGCATCGCCGGCACGCACACACCGCCAACACAGAACCCGATCACCGATCGATCACGACGCACACACACACAGAAACACTCGCCAAGGGTTTTGGGGGCGGTAGTTTTCAAATCCGGAACCGGAACTGGATCTACCTTTCTCCTTTGCACTACCTCACTCGGCTTACCGCTGTGGTAACTGTGGTGAAACACAAGAAAAGAACACAAATTGCTTTCATATACACACACACAAACACGCACCGATACACGGCAGAACTTTGGTAAACGTTTTCCCGGAGCCGGCTCCGCGTGAGAAGGAAAACAATTCAATGCACTCCCTAACCTCAGCCAAGACGCGGCGCCAATAAAAGTGTGCAAGTACCTTCAATGCGCGGGCCGTTTTGGGTGGGAAGTGGGCCGATTTTCCCATTTTCCACCCCCCGGGGGGAACAACACTCACCGAAACTTTTGTTTTCACCTCGCGTCTTTTGGGGTGTTTTTGCCCGTACCTTTCGCTCTTCATTTGAGCTAACTTGTGGACTTTACGCTTTACGCTTGTTTGGTTGTTCTCTTACAGCCCTCCTCCGTTACGCAAACGCCCAAGTCACTAGGTTGAAACGCGGCACGTGTTGGAGGTTTACGATTTTTTTTTTCGACGTCGTTTGTTTGTTTCTAAAATCTAAGCCATCAGTCCTGAAAGACTTTCCGCCATTTCGGAAAGAATTGTCAAGTCCCCAAAATTACGGAATGGATCCCTGCAAAACGTTTACCAAAGCTCACCAACCAACTCACTTCAAGCTCTTCACCCAAAACTCAAACAAAAACTAATCACATGACTCAGAAACAATTCGTTTTGCTTGACGGAAACATGTTATTAGACGCACGAAAGGCGTGTGTTTAGCCGTTCCCCGAAGAACTCGTACAGAATCCCCGGGGAACGGCGCAAAAACCTGGCGCGCTTTTTAGCGACAATTTGCGGCGTGATGCTGCGCAAAAGTTCGTTATGAATATAACCAACATACATTTATTTTGCTATTTTTTCCTTCGGCGGAGGTTTGATAAATAACGACGACGGCGACGGCGCCGCTCGGAAACGTAAACGGAGAAGACGTTAGCGACACCACGAATCACAACAAACCATTTCCAACAACGGACCGCGATTGACTGAAGAGTTTTCCCCGATCGCTGCCCGAACGAAGGCCGGGTTCGCGACGGATTCGGATTCGGCTTCGCCGTCGTATATGCTCGTCGTCGAGCCACTCACGAGAGCGCACGCGATCGGGAGCCCGATCGGAGGAGCCCCCAACGAGTCAAGAGAGAGAGAGCACGCAAGAAAACATGTTCCACCGTCGGGCGGGAGCACGCGCCCACTGCACACCCAGGAAACACAACCCTTTTGTGCAGCCGACACAAACCGGTGAGCGGCTTACGGTATACGCAAACATCAACACACTGGAGGACCGCCGCAAGCCGCTCGCCCGCGAAAGAGGATTGAGATGAAAGCAACGAAGCAAAACAGAGAGAGACCGAGGGAGAGGGAAAGCAAATAAGGCTTTTGTTTACACTTTGACGACAACGGCGCGAGCTCCGCGATTACCGCCGTCCTCGACGCCGCCGCACGTGGACACGGCGGCTAGTCTGGAGTTTGGCGCGTTAATGATCGCGTTGCCCGTGTGTGCGCGCTGTCGTCTTTGCGCGGGGCATTCAAGGTTGCCGCCGCCGACGCTGCACAGGCTCGGCCACCCACTTGGCCAACCCTGGCCCCTCCGATGCAGTGGGCCAACCGAATTACAACACTCGACCCGTTGATTAAAGTGGCGAGTGGGCTTCAGTACTTCCTCAGATCTTTAGAAGCCGCTCCGGGGAGACTCAGAAGTAACTGCCACCAGCCGTGCGTTTCTAGCATTTTAAGTAATACGAGATTACTGAACTAGTAATCTAGTGTATAAAAGGAACCCAAATCTTCAATTTTCTACACCGAAACCCAATTTTCGTTGAAGCTTCCGGAGGCTAATTCCAAACTTGAACTGAAACTGGCGACCTTATCTTGGTAACGAATAGCGACACTTGCTCTAACGTTAAGAGCATAAATAAACTCATGCTGATGCAATCTCTGTTGATGCTTCACTTTGTTTATCTTGTTGATGAAAAGACAAACTACCAATCGTGAACGATGAAAGGTTTTTTTTTCTTCATAGGTGCCATACGAATCGGTAAAGAGAACCGGTAAAGAGAACCAGTTCGGACCGGATAACGAACCACTTCTGAACCGAAATTATGAATCGGTTCTGACTTTTTAAGAGCCGCCAAACTCGGCCAGTTCTCGGCCACAATAATAACTGGCATCAAATAGAGGAATATTATTAAATTCCCTAACGGAAACATACATTGTTACAATGGCCATAGAGGATTTCAACATCAAGTATTTAAAAAAGAAAGCAGATTTTGGAAACCAGAATTTGGAACCTTGTGGCAGATTTTGGAAACCAGATATTGACATTAAATTTACGTTCCCATAATGAAGAAAGGCAACCATACAATTAGGACAACTGTAATTCTTTTTCTCAAAAGAATTAGCTATACGTTAGCGAACCGTGGAAATCATTAAAGAAAATGTTTTGTTTTGTTTGTCATTGTTTTGGTAATGTAAGAAATGCCTTTATTTTGAAAGATACTCATTAAGATTTACATACAGTCGAAGTCAAATCATAATCTTAATCATGAAGGGAGTATCAATTAATTGACAAAAATTACCTTCGTTTATACATTTGACTAATGACTTGCTTCTGAAAACTTAAAAATTCTCGTGGCGAGTTATATCTAAAATATTTCCACTTTGTTGAATCTTACTTAACAAACGCCCAATTAAGTTGACCAACACCAATCTTGGATCTGTTCATCGTCATCAATGTTTATCCGCAACATAAATAAAACTGGGATTTCTTGAAATTCGATTTCCGAAGTCACGAAAAAAAAGCCGAAGTCGAAGTCGTCGGAAGTTATGAATGAATTTGTCGGCCAACACGACTAGAACGCCCACAACAACCCAACGTTGATGGAGTGTTTGGCACCATCGGCCAGAATGCAAAACCCACGCCACGGGTCGTGGGAGTGACGCCAGGTTTATGCGCTCCGTTCCCAGTAACAGCTGATTGACATTCTTTGACTCCCTTGCGGAGCGGTGTGATGCACGCTATGCGTTGCGTTTTCTGAGAAAACAAATGAATAAGGAAACGGAAAGGAGTTCGCAACCCACCTTGGGGGCACCATTTCAGTTCACAAATAAACATACTCAATCGGGATCGGGAGCCGCACTTCCTTCCATCGCGGTGGAAACATCAATCAACGCGAACGGGGAGCGCTACACCAACACCCGTCGCCCCTAGCTGCCCGTTAACGATAACCGTTTATTTACCTTTCGCATTACGCCGGTGATGTAATCGTTTTGTTCATCGATTATAAACAAATACGTTCATAAATTAACTACACATTTACTGCAAATCGCGCACAGCAAACGATCGTCCGGCATCGAACGGGCATCGGAGCATTAATCGCACTCCGGCACTAGCACCAGCTACGGAACTCACCCCCGACGCACTCGGGCGACCTCCCGTGAGCGACCGAACCGCGAACGAACGAAGGAACGCTTCGTGAATCGCTCACGAATCACCAGAATGGGGCGCGCGTGTCACGGCGCAACGTGGCGCTATTCTATTTTTGACCGTCCATTATAACTTTTCCTCCATTTTCCATTTTCCTACGCCACAGCTGGCCCGGACCGCACACACATATGTGTGTTTGATGTTTTGTTGTCATAGTAAAGTTCGCTATTGCTCCACACAAACACCGATCCAATCTGTCTCGCGTTGCCGTGTCTCTATCGCACTCTCTTTCTATCCCGGGCGCTTTTCGCTCCTTTTCTCTAGTCTCGCGGTTTGCGCTTCGGTCCTTCTTTCCGTTGTTTTGGGTGTCGGCATGGCACACGGGGTGCCAATCGTGACGGCAGGGCTGGAACTCACCAGCCGCGGATCAGGAGGCGGACGGAGGGGGCCTCACATGACTCACCTTGCAGTGTCCTTCGGGCCCTTCCGCCCGACGGGCCGCGTGACGGTCGCAAAAGTCACGGAAAAGCATGGCACGCTTTTCGCCCCAACAAAAGGGCAGCGGTCGGGCGGCCAAGCCAGGATTCAATCAGCGCACTCGTCTCTTCGTCCCGTTTTGCGCTCCACTTTTTTCTTGTGTTTTTGTCCTTTCTTAAGACACCGACGTGGGGCGAAGGCGAGAGAAATAATGAGGAGAGAGTGCGCGCCCTCCAAGTGGTCCCCCGGAACCACGGAAGAGGGTTGTGCCATTTAGCTTTTCCGGTGCGGCCGGCCCGGAGTGAAAAAAAAGTGGAAACTCCAAATAGCGCAAGACAATGGGGACGCCCCACACGGCCAGCTGGTCACGGGGCCACGCTGATTTGGGTAAACCGTGGGGGCCAGTGACATCGGAAGTAATGGACCCCCACCAGTCTGGGTCCCTCCTTCCTGTTTGCTGCAGTCGAGCGAAAAAAGATGGAAAAAATGAGCACTTTTCCACGAGCTCGAAGTGAAGCGAAAAGGCGCGGCCAGGAAAATCGATTCCGTGGTGCAGTTTTCCACCGCTCTATGGCGGAAGTGCGGCACAGGGACCTGTCGTGGTAAAGGATTTCGGGAAGGCACGAAAGTGTGTCTAAACTGCGCCAAGCAAATGAGCATGCAGCCGGACACGGACACCAGCCGGCGCGGGCCCACGGAGGGTAAACACGCGAAGAATGATTGCGATAAGAGGTCCTCCGCTTTGGGAAGGAAAATTGAGGGCTCTCTCACGGTTTTCTGTTTAGGACAGGGCAAGCCGGCAAGTAGGTGACCATTATCCTGCCTACTAATAGGACCTCCGATGGCGCCTTACTGTGGATTTGAGCAGTGCAAAGAGAACAGAAGAACCTACTGTTTGTTCCATTGCTCCTTCAGCATTGCCATTGTTGTGCGTTTACCACACGCTTACGCCAGGATTTTTGTCAAACCCAGTACCTAATTGTGCGGATTTATTACAGTTCGCTGACTATCACAAAACTTTCGAGGTCTACAATTATTAAGACTTGCGAACCTGTTAATTGATGTTGTGAAACTAAACGTTCGTTAAAAGTTTCTTTTCAATACATGTTACATTAATGACTTTGTATAAAGTTACACTTATATAGAGTTATAAAATTTTGGAAGGCATATGAAGCAATGATTTTGCACAGAACGAAATCCAAACTGTGACACCATTAGGAAGCGAGAAAGGACCTCCTTTATTTTATTTAACATATGGTGTTCTGTAAATGAGGCACACAAAACAAAGTTGTACCTTGGACAATGAAAGCATAAATTTATTAGAAAATAGTGTTATAATTTAACTCTAAACTAGAGTAAAGTTACGCATAACAATAGTCAATTAGCAGTAATCTAATGAACATTGAATTAAAGTATACAATCTAAAGTCAAAAGCGAAATGCGTTTTATGAAAAACAGCAAACAATAGCTAGCGAAGAAAATTTTAAGGTGTTAGTACCTTTTTATATTTCATTATTTCTTATTTAACTCACCCATTAAAGTGGTTTCAACAAACACGCTGGTTGCGCTATGTGGCCACAGATTGCTCAATCACAAAACGAGGAGCGCACAACACGCATAAAAAAACATATCATCACATTATTTACGTTCAATCGACCTTCATCATGAACCATTCCCTTCGAACGCGTCACCGATCGAGAGAAACGCGAGTACCCTTACAATTTATTAAAGTAAAAAAAGGGCATCATCAACACCCATCGGTGGGCGACGCTAGACCAAAAAAAAGCCCTGGAAATCTTGTCAGAACAAATCTTTAGCGTAAGCCTCCCGTTCTAATCAGATTATAAGATCACGCCGGAAGCATCGGCACGCAATCTGGGGCGTTCGGAGAACCGTTGCTCGGCCACCCCCGGGGGACATGTAAAACTGCAGCCACCGTCACCGTGAGCGACGGCCTAGCGTCGAGTCTCCAATCGCATTACGCCTACTCGCCTCGAGTGCAAAATATTGTTCGCCCCTCGGGCCAATGTTGGGCCCCACCCAGCCCGCAGTCGCCGTGAATGGAGTGTAAAAGTCGACGAAACGGTGAGGGAAAATCGGCAGGCAGGCAGGCAAAAATCCATCAACCCTTCTCGACCAACGAGAAAAAAAACTTCACCGCCCTTCGCCGAATGGGTCGTAAATGGTTGCTGACCTAGTCGGTGGCTCCCCTCCGTCGAGTTCATGTCGAATCAATATTCTTTGTTTCTTGGGAAAAGTTTTCCGTAATACTTTCCGCTGTAATCGCCCCACACAAACACATGTTCGTGGGTATGTTTTTTTCTCGTTGCCCAGCGAAAGACCTGATAAAGCTTCGGCTTGATGTTTAAGTATCATCCGATTGTGATTTGATTTTCGTGTCCTTTTGAAGAACCATTTGTTGTGGAGTCACCAATGGCATGGCGATGGCGACGGCCCATGAACGGTAACGTGAACAAACAATAGTGCTCACCAGCATAAATGAACTACGTCAATCGATTATGTTTTCGAGCATAAAATCGGCAGTTTCATTGCGATTGCAATGGCATTTCAACTTCTCACGAACGTACACAGCAGTTTGATTGCCAATGAATAATTATTCTCCAAACGGCGATGGAGGCGCCTGGTCCGCTTGGGAAAACCTATCAAAAAAGTCCTCCCCCCCACCGCAATCACCGTACGGTCTATTTGTTCCGATGCAGCACCGCCAGAGGGTACTGCAACCCTCTCTTTCAATTGATTGAACATCAGCGCCCATCGGCGAAACACCCGCCTTTGGCGCACGGCAAAAAGCTCACCGGAGAAGCTCACCTTCCAAACAACTATCGTAAAACTCTCATCAAATTATATGAGGCACACGGCTGAATAGCAATGAGACGATCGGGAGACGATTTTAATGCAAATTGTTTTCACTAAATCTTTTTTCGTTTTGCTACCCCGCCGGCCCGCGGGAGGCAAACGAGCGGACGAATCGAAGTCACGAACCCCTCCATCGGGGCGATTGATGTGTTTTCCATTTTATCGACTCCCGCCGCGTTTGACAGTAAGTTTGCACCTCAGCTGTTCGGGTGGACGTTTTTATGAGCCAACTTTTATGCACTACACCGCCGGGCGGAGAAGCCAAATTGTAGAAACCATAACGGGCGGGCATATAAAACGGGAGGGCGCTTCATAAATATTATAAAAAAATGGACGCTACAGAGTATGGATAATCAGAAAAAACCCGGAGTCCCTTCAGAGTACTAGAATAGAAAAATGGCAATCGAATTTTGTCCGCTTGCAAAATTCTTTTGAAACTTTAACTACCAGCACGGCTCTCATTCCACGCTCAAACGATAAAAAAGGAGGATTAATCATCGAGCAAAATCGTGACCTAATCGCCTACGGCCTGGCCAGAGCGAGGCCAGCGAATACGTTAAAACTGTCCCCCGGAACCATCAATCATCCGAACGTTGGCCCACGTCAGCCGGCAGCCAATTTCCACTCATTCGAAACGGACCAGGCGTCTCCACCGTTCGGCTACGGTCGGCGGATATCAAAATTGAGTTTCGCCGACGGCAGAACATCAACCAATTTACACTTTGTAAATACCGGCGACCGGCGGGGCAGAAGGCAAATGCAACAGTGTCCCTAGACGACATTCCGTCCGTCTGGCCGGCCGGCCCGACCCGAGGGCCGCCGAGTTAAAAGTCAATCAGTCTGGAAACCTGGAGCAATTTCAGATCATAAGGCGCACGGACGAGGCGGACAGTTTCTCGGACCGTGGCACGATTAACTGCATCCCGCCTGCCGATACTCCGGTCGGCCCACACCATGGAGGTCGCTCGAGCGATGGAAGCAATTTTTACGATCCCAAACGGGCAAACCCGAAGGCCCGAACGTGTCGGTAATGGGCTCGAAGGAAGTCATACCGGGAGCCCAGGATCTTCTGCCGAGGCGCCACCCTCCATTCCTATCGCTCTTCCGACACACACACACACACAACATATTGAGCGTGCAAGAGATTGTGGCGCAAATGGCAATGGCTGGTCACCCTCGCCTTTCCTTCGCCGAACCCATTCAATTTCGCTTCGAAGTCCGACGAAGTTCCCTAATGTCGGCACAGCAAACGATGAAACGATCCACCGGCGAGAGCCGCCTGGCGCAACATAATGCCGGGACAATGCTCCTGCCCGGCGTGTGGCGACGGCGAACGGGGTTAGCGGCCAACGGCGCAAGGATAAACCAGCAACCCGCACCACACACCACCAGCGTTATTCTGTGATCGTGCCACCCTCCTCCCGGCCAGCAGCTGCTGAGCAGGTGAAGGTGAGGCCGACGGTCCTGCCGACCCCGGGTTCCAGGAAGTTACTTTACTACGCTCACGTGTCGAACGGCACCACACACACACACGCACTCCCGTTCCGCTTGACGTGCTTTGCGAACATTTCACACCCACAGGACACCCGGAGGCGACGGCGGTGGCCACGGTAATCATAAGTGCACGGGACACCGACAAGTAAAAGCTCTCCTTCGTCGTACCACTCCGTCACCGTTTTAGCCATCAATTTAATGTGTCGATGGCCAGGCGTACGGGTTGCGTTTTCGGTCCCTCGCTTAGCCTCGAAAAATACGCCGACCTCCCCAAAAAAAAGCAACCGAAAACACTCCAAGACGACAGTTGCACTCTTGGCGGTGGAACGGTGGACGATAACGTATCGGAATGGTGTCCTGCCCCGGGAATGAGTTGATAAGTTGCCGGTCGGTTTTGGCTCAACCCGGCACCGGACAAAAGTACAACGAAACATAAACTCGTTCCGTCCTCGTGCCACGTGTACGTGAGGCCGAATCACAAGCTGGAAGGAACTTCATGCTCCGGGTACAAGATAAACTCACCCAGTGTGTGTGTGTGTGAAAGAAGTGAGCTTAGAGTGCGCCATAAACTCTACACCCGGACCGGAGAGCTTATCGGGTGCATCGCAGCCCCGGCGATGAAGACGCTCGTCAGGGCTCTAATTGAAGGCTCTGATAGCCTTCGCAAAACATCGAAAACGTTTTCCGAAAGATAAAGCTGCGTTTGTGAACACGACGTGATGAAGGTGACGACAAGTGACCGTCTTCTGTGTGTGGTTCGGTCGGTCTAGCGACCGGAGCGCTCCTGCCGACGAATGGAAGAAGCTGCTAGTCCTTCGATGCTGGATTTAGTTAAATCGCAATCGTAATCAGCTTTACTGTCTATCAGGTGCTGCGTGCCGTGCAAAGCGAAGCGCAACAGTAGCTTCCAGCAGAGCCTTATTGAGAGACAACACGAACTTCTCCATCCATCGGATGATCGTGACGGAAGGTGGAAAACGATGAAAATGGTTATGGATGAAGAGCATCATTTTGTAAAAATTTGTAAGCTATTCGTAACAGGGCTCCTGTGGCACCGTCCTTTATTTTCCATCCTATTTCATGCGAATTTTTGGCAACAGTATAGCAAATTATTCTGTTCGTGGATTATGAACGAAACTTTGGAACTTGGAAGGTCGAAACAGTAAAATGGATCGGAGATATTCTTCTTTAAAACCCTTTTTGACAGAAATTTTTTTTTTTTTTAATCTAAGAGGAACGGCCTGGGTCGTATTTCTGGCGGACATTGTTGTCATTTGACAAAAAATGTTCCGAATTGAGCAACAAAAACCTGTGGACACTGAAAATCTTACCAAAAAGGGTAACATTCCTTTGGTAAAGGTTTCGGGCTTAGTGAAATTGATCATAGAATTGAAATCATAGAATTAAGAGGTTTTGAACCGTTTTTGTTTTCTTGTCCATCAGTGTTCTTTGAAGGCCCTGGCTGTGTTTAGAAATTTAGTTCATGAAAACAAAAGATTTTATGACATACGAGAGTAAAAAACTTACTTTAGTCAAACGATAATCTGCCCAAAACATTCCACTTACGCTAATAGTTTAGTATCCGCAATGCATACCATTCCGGCCAGACAATATTGCCAAACAGCGCGGTTTTGTCATGCGTTCCATTCTACAGTCCTCAGGTATTATTGAAACGCAGATTGTTTTGATGAATTTAGCTTATTTCGTTAAATTAAGTGAGGTCTTCTTAGTTATTTCAAGGTTTATCAATGGCCACATGGTCTCAATGGTGTGCCGGTCTGGACAACCTAGCACCTTAATATAATATCGTCCCCGAGAAACTACATGACTACTGGTCGCTTGTGGATAGCTGCTTTATCCCTTTTGTATGGTGAAATTTAATGCCTTTCCTTTCCTAATTCTTTTTATATGGTACAATAGTTTTTACCAATAAGACTTGTTCCTTTCTAGTGTTGATTTCAACACCATATGTAAACTTTTTGAAAATACCGACCTTTGTTTTCATCACCGATACCTTTTCAGCTTTCGCTTTCAGCAGCTTTTCTCTAGCCACAGCAAGTTTAGTCAGTTGAAAAAATTGAATTAATTTCCTAATAGTTTAATAATTAATTTCTGAACAACCTTATTTTAACCATAAAAATACCAACCACAAACAACCATATTTGATTAAAATTAATGTTGTTGTACATGCGTGAAAAAGCGAGAGCAACCAAAGCATTTTTTTAATGTGCACCTACAACATTACAAACAAAAGTGCAATTAGAAAGCGAACAAAACATCACGTTTTCACTCTTTCTAGCCTTATCCTTTGTATAACAGGGCACTGCGCGGCCCTTGCGATTCGCGTGCCAACATAAATACGCAATCAAACCCAAATGCCAACCGCACGATGTTCGCGGTGCTATCAAATTCATTTTATCAGCAAAACCAGCAGCTACCTTAACTTCGCCGTCCGTCGGGCAGCCCTCCGTTCTAGTCTTATTTATTCATGCAGCCCGCTTTGTGTGACGCCACTCGAGGGTTAGATGGCGCGCGCGGTCAGCGCAAGCTGCACTCCGACACAGCTGCAGCAGCGGTCGATGCATCCGCATCCCACCACCGAATGGACCAAAAGTGACGCTCCGCTGGTAATTTGTTTTGCACTTTATATGCTTTCTTGGACCGGGCGATGTTTACAGCGGTTTACGGTTCACGCGCAACTTTACTTTGTGCAGTGCGCCGCAGCCGGACGAACGGGAGGGCCGTCTCCGTTTCGAAGCGAAAAGCCACGTACGTTTGCCCGGTATTTTTAAACGCTTCCGAGAGAAAGAAAACATACAACTATTTAATTTTGACACGTATGTTTTGACGCAGACCACACTTTTGCAGCAATGGGCAGATTACGCTCGGTCATGGGGACGATTCTCGGGCATTTGAATAGGCGAAACACGGAAAGCCAACGAAAGGCGTAACATAACTCTACCAACACGCTTTACGCCCTTCTATTTAACCCCAATTCAAATAGTACGTTGCAAAACCGCATCCTCTGCTCCCGTTCCCGTTGCTGGCCGGGAACCAAAACCCAACCCGGAAAGCTGACCTTCCCCAAGCGACAGCCAAAGAGCGAGGCAGAAAAAAGGGATCTTGTTCATAAACCATTTGCACTGCAGTTATGAGTTTATTAAATGCAACGTACCTTCCCAAACGGGTTTCCGCCCTGGTCGGCCACCGATCTCTGCCCAGCCATCCGGAAGATGGGTTTGTTCTCCTCGCCACTGCATATGTTGGTGTGATTTACGGAAAATGAAAAAGCAAAATGGTTTCATTTACGGTTTGCGGTCGACCACCGCCTTTAACCGGGGCGCGGCAATCTTTCTTTCATCTCCGGCGTACATATTTTTTCTCCTGGCCCCAAAAGCACCTCTCCGATGGCGGGCCCCCAGGGTTCGTGGTTTTCGCTGCAGTTCACGAAGCTCACCGCTGGCCAACAGTGGTGTTGAAATAAGCATATTAAATAAAGTAAAACAAAATCCGTTCAACCCAAACAAAACCCACAGCTTCCCATGAGGCAAGGGGATCCAACCAGCGGGACTGTTGCAAAGGGTCCACCATTATGCCACGATGTCACCGCGGGCACGTGCGCCACCCAATACGTCGGCCGAGAAATGGTCCACTATAGTAATACATCTTGGAGTCCTAGGGGATCTGCCAAATAAAAAAAAACAAACGTTCTGGTGCGAAACCGTTCCGTTGTGTTTGATTCATGTTGGCCGACCCGTGGGCGCATGTGAGAGGAGAAACTGAAAATTTGGGAAAAAACCACAAAGAACAGGAGATAACAAATGCTATGACCCTCGCTCTTGTATGGTAAAGTATTAATGGAATTTGAAAGTTTAATGAAATTTTGCAAAAAGGTTTATGAACTGCGCCGTTGTGAGCAATCTGACAAGCGATTAACGGCGAGAGGAATCTAAGAACATACATTGAGCATAATGTTGTCGGTACCAATGAAACATCGCAATCCAAGTCCAGTTTGGTTAGTTTTGTCATCTTAAAATCAATAAATTTATTAACACTCAGCAACAGAAAATCACAAGAAGATCAGGAAATCATGAAGATATAAAAGTTAAAAACAAATAAAAATTAATTCAAATATAATTAAGACCCACCTAAGGTAGTAATTACAAACAAATCAACAAATCAGATATCAACAAATAAGTAAACGATGAAAGGCATAAAACCCATACATTACCTCTCACTACAAAAACGGGGTATTCTCTCCGTCCGCGAATAAATGAAAACTTACTAAAAATGAATTCTGCAAAAAGCTCGTCGATTTATACTAATTGGAAACCATGAAATTCTTTGAGACAATAAAATTGTATTTCAGCAAACAATTTAACAAAAATCCGTTCTACGTTGTAATTCACGCGACTAACATTAAACGGTCAGATGAGAGCAGCTCCATTAGATGGCCAAAGAAAGCAGCCTCTGCCTGCGCAAATCCGGCCAGGGCCGGCAGGAAAAAACTTCTTGAGCGACTCCGTAACAACCACGTAACTAGTGCGCAAGCCAAAAGCAATTTCACGTTGCGGCGGCGAAGTGTAAAACATTTTCGCCGACAATCCAATTGCTCAGACCCGAGGGCTGAGGCACCCCTTCTCGCAGACGGCACTAAAAATCTTGCTGCGTTCTTCTCGAACTGCTAACCCACACGGGACAGCGTTGCTGAGATGAGAGAGAGAGAGTTGCTTTCGCCTGCACCGCGGACACCAGCCGAGTCCCGACCAGAACCTAGGCCGCGCCTCGGCACTTGTGAGCCACGTGAGCGTTTTTAATTAAGCCATCAACGACGGCAAAACGGCAGGGACATTTTTATGGTCCAACAGAAAAACTCCGACTACGGCGAACGACCGGACCCGGGCCGGGCACTAATTCTTATGCCTCTGCAGCGGAGCGAAATCCACTAGCCACCGCACACACTTGGCCACCGCACGATGAATGTCTATCTCCGGCCCGGATCATTCCGCTATTTTGGCTTGCAGTTCTTGTTCCTTTTTTTCCCGTTTGGCTCCGAAGCGTGTTTGCATACATGTGTGCATTATGTTCGAGTGGATGTACTCAAACACGAGCAGAGCTAGCTTTCGGCCGCTTTCGTTTTTTACGCGCCAAGCTTCCACTGCGGTTCTATGTTTCATCCTTAGCCTCATTGCCTCGCTGCTTAAGCCGCCGTCGTTCCGCCGAGGTCGTGGATGGTGCAACCAGAACAAAAAAAATCCTTCAAATCTCACCAGACGATAGTAGTATTTCATAAACACTAAGGCCCACCCGGAATCCAGCCGCGTCTTATGACCGACATACGGCGACGACACACCGTTGACCAACGGAGCTTGGCTCCTGGCAGAAGCAAGAGGGCAGATAAAGGACCCCCCACCGGCAGCAAGCGGACAGCAAGGGGTGGCTTAATTACAGGAATGTTTATTAAAATATTTAATATTCGAGGGACTTGAGACCGAAACGATGACAGCACGGACAAAACGGCCACAAATATGAACGGGCGGCGAAAGGAATGAAACTTTGCCAAGAGGTATTTGCGCACCGCCCAGCGTCGTCGACGACGACGACGACGGTGCAAGGTTTAGACAAAAAAATCCTCGGACGGAGACAGAGATTCCATCCGTGGGTGTGTCCCATGGCTCGTCTGGTCAACGTTCTGTAGCTCCAGAGGGAGCTACACGGTCGGGACGGGCCTATGCTGAAGGTCGGCGAAAGCATGCGAGCTATTGGCGAAATTGGGTTTTCGGTGAACCAACCCCGCCTCGGCAAACGTTCCCTTTGATGCTGTCGAAGGACATGCTCCCTGCAGGGATCATGCGAGTGGTGCGTTTTATGAAGCTCTTCGGCGCAAGTGTTTCGCAAGTTTTAAGGTACTGGTCCAATTCACGTGTACTGACAAATTATGAAAAGCATAAAGGTTTTGTATCATGTTTCGTGTGTACGATCCGATCCTATTGGGGCCCTTATTATCCAAACATAAACGTCAATAAACCCCGATGCAAAGAAACACAGTTTATGATAGTTTAAACGTTTATTTTTCAATGACGGACTGGTAACCAGAAACAGATAGTTTTTCATGTATTTATGTATTTATGATGATAGAATATAGAAATTGGTGCATTAAATGCAATCAAAAATCTTAAAACTATTTTCGTTTGTATGGGCCGTATTATGGCTTATGATATAGCCTGTTCAGGACTACATCTCGATTGCACTTGTAAATAGCTGAGTGTTCAATTCGAATCACATAAAACGGAAAGCCTGTGAAAATACATACGCCACAGATAGACGATACAGTTTAAGTGTACAATGAACTAAACAAACTAAACCCAAATTAAACCCTTGAAAAACCACACACTTTTCAATCAAATACGATGGAGAAAATGGGGTAAAACGGAAAATGGAAGCTTGGCCACATCCCCCAAGATAGGACACCAGACATGCAGCACGCGGTATGCAGCAAAATAAACACACTCTTCACTCGCTCCATACGGACCAGACGACGAAAACCGCAAGGATTCAATCGCCCGCCAGTCCCGAAAACTTCTTCGCCCGTACTTATTCGACTGGAAATATTTCGTACCGTCCCACCGGCACATACACACACGCGCACACACATACGTGCGCAATCTGGGAAATTGTTTTCAGTGGTTTATTCACTTCGGCAAACTGATTGAGGCAGTAATTTCCACTTACCTTCCGAAATGGGATTGCTTCATTTCGGTGTGCATGCAGCTCACTGGGCAGCGCTGTTACGCGCGGGTCTAAAGGGTCGAAAATATGTGCTGCTAAAAACCAATTCCCACGTACCTGTTTCGGAGAAGGAATAAAAATGCACTTGTTTAATACACGTATGACATTCGTGCCTTCGAGTCGTTAAACGAAACCGGGTTGATAACTTAGCCGGATATAATGGCAAGATTTTTATTGGGTGAAAAGAGAAAATGTCAAGCTACAGAAAATAACTGAACAGGAAAACTGGCCAGAACTCGCATCAGGCGAACAATTAAATGTCACCTTCGACTTCGAATACGACCCAAGGCTTATTAGTGTACGAAAAATAATTACTTTCGTCTGCTCATTAGCAACTACAAGGAAAGCGTAAACAACTACCTATGTATCACCTAAAGAATGTTATGAAAAGTTTAGGTAGGACAAGAGAAACCTATCACGAACGCCTTTATGACCAAAGCCAAAGTTTGGCAAGAACTGTTTAAATCAATTGCACAAAAAGCAAATAAATGGATTATTTTAATTTTGTACCAGGGTCCGTAAGGTTAAGTAAAATAAATAGTTTGGACTATATTGTTTCATCACATTCCAAACGAATACAGTTTAAAAAGTCATGTTTGCAGCGGTAATGTCATTTCATTAATCGTGCCGTATCTGCTCATTAAAACGGTCGCCATTTCGTGCGAACGTTGCGATATG